>NC_039276.1:16164605-16379605 GCF_003368295.1 Carassius auratus
TGTAAGGGAAACAGGTCAATTTAGCTCAAAGGGAATCATTTAAGATTTTAAAGGGAATTTGAACAGAATCACTGTTTCACGGCTGTTCACGGAGACGCGCCTGCGGTTCAGTGAACGAGCCGTTTAACATCAAATCTGCGCTGGATACTAATATCCAAACTATAGTGAAAACACTATCAATTAGCACAGTAACAAGATCGGCAGTTTAAGACATTAACTTGTAAGCACAAAACACAAGATACTTCTCTTTTCAATATGAATAAGGCTTTATTAGATAAATCTAAGACATATAAACTAATCTAACACATAAACGCACGCACACACACATTCACACAAGTTGCAGGAAGGTCGAAAGTTAGGGAAAGATGAGTTTAAGAGAATGGAAATATGGAATCCCAAGTTAACAGCAATACGTTAAATTGCATAGACATGAACAACCATCAATCACGTAATTAGCGCTCGCATTGAGTTCCTCAATGAGGTTAAAATTATATTAGATACACCAGTAAAGGTCACAGTCTGGAGGTAAAGTTACTTGCATCTCCTGTGAAGAAGGAGCCTCGGTGAAAGGGCTATCCGAGGTCGTTGATTGGCTGGAAGTTCAGTCTCTGAAGTGACGTCTTGGGAAGCCCGTGGTTGTTGGGCGTTGGCTGAAAGTGCAGAGTCGTGTCGCTGGTTGAAGTTGAATGGACGTTACAAAACTTAACTCAGAACACGAAACTCTCAAACGGAAAAGAAAAGAAATAAAGTTTGACGAGACTAGGTTGTGTTCCTTCTCATAGTAGCAGCAGGCAGGCACGCTGGAACCGCGCTCAAAGAACAATGATGACTACCGCATGGCTAGATGCTACAAGCTAAAGCTAGGTAGCAAAGCTACAAGCTAAGAGCAGGCATGACTGATAGCACGAGCAAGGCTGGAACTAAAGCCGACATGGCTATAGCAGCAGCTAGACTAGAACTAAAAGGCAGACTAAAAGCCGACATGGCTAATAGCAGCAGGCAGACTAGAACTAAAAGCAAGGCATGACTAAAAACGAAATTACATCGTGTCCAAAGTATTTAAAACTTCCTGTTGGCCACCCCTCAAATGTTGCCTTGACCAATCAGATATGTTCTTGAGTCTTGGGTATCATAAATCATTTGTTTATCTTACCAAGCATGTGGTTCTTGCCTCACAGGGTCTAATTTTGGACATGATTCCTATAACATGATTATGATATATTTTACAAATAAATGATTGTCAGGACAATATCAAGCAAGAAAATGCGATTATTTGAATACTAGACATGACTAGGTATCCTATAGTTATCAAAAGACATACCAATAAGTGATTATACATGATAGTCAAATGTGTGGGTTACACATAAATGAATATGGAGTTAAGCAATGAATGATTCATTCATAAGTCTTTTTTGAGTTCATTCTGGTCCATATATAATGTATAAAAAGGGTTTCTTTGCCATTCTCTGGCAAAGGACTTTTCTGTGAAGACAAAGGTTTAAAGCCCTTCCCCTTAGGAATTTCAGTCTGGTTTCACTGGCTGGGGGGGGAAGTCAATGCAAGTATTAACTTGATCTCCTGGGTTTACATGTGATGTCCAGCGTTGCATTCCAATCACGAACAATAAATTTGACAATCTCTTCTTTGAATTAAAATTGTCAATAATTGTTCTATTGGTGTTAATGTTGAAAGCTGTTGTGTGAACAAGTTGGTTGGTTGGTTATCTTGTTTGGGTTCCTGTGGCACTAGAACTGATTTATGACTTCCTGAGGAATTCAGCTCATGTTTCAATGCACACAGCTCTGATAGACTCTTTGATTTGTCTGATTTGACTCATTTCTGCTACATATATCCCCCTTTCGATCGGCGAGGTGTTTAGGTGAAGACATCGTCGATCGCTGAGAAACAAAGGCAGAAGAAGCAGACAAACACAGCAAACAGCAAGACAACACCTCCATGACAGTTACTGTACTGGTGCAGGCATCAGGTTATTTAGGTACACGTGGTTAAGTTCAATTAGTCAATGTAGTTTAGCACATTGAGGATAGTTTAGATGGTCTTGGAAATTGTTTTTATTTTGATTCATCAATCAAATTTGTGGTTAACTTTGTTTGGTTCTTCTAGGTTGTCTTACTTTACATGTTTACCATTAGTTTTCTAGTAATTTCATTTTCAATTCAATGGATTGACCTATCATGCATGGAGCTCTCTGGCTTCCATTCAGTTTAGAGTGGCTGGCGGATATTAGGTGTTGCGAGTCAATCCTAATATCAGACCTTCGACCCTCGCAGGGTGTCTAGGCGTTTCACCTACTCAGGAAAGAGGGGAAGGAGAAGGATAGGTAAAAGAAGAACAAAACAAAACAAGGCTGCTGTGGTTTTTTTTTAGCATGTGTTACAACTACTATTGAGCTAGGATGTCAGGTGCAGCTAGTGTGTCGTGAACCTTAACTTAGTGTCAGGTGTTCTACCTATTGTGAGGATGGCTGCACGTTTCTACATGGTGGGTATGTGTAACTTTGTTACGCTAAAAGTTGGATATTCTACCTGTGGGAAGAATATGTTTGTTGACTGTGTTATCAGTAGATGTGTTTACCTCTGGGTGTAGGTAATGTTGTGTGTTACTGGTGTAGTGCATGTGTGGTCAGATCTGTTCAAGTCTGTGTTGTCTCCCCCTTTTTCTAGCATGTCACTGAAGACTGGCTCTCAGCATCCTTGGCTTGGATGAGGGCGTGTCCATGGTCTAATGAGGGTCAGTCCAGCAAGACAGGAAGTTCTTTAGCAGACAGTCGGAGGCAGTTTGGCATGGCTGTGTGAAGCTGAGTTGCAAAACTTGTCTCCTATGTTGCATTCTTCTTGTGATGCCTTCTGGCTGTAGCAGACTTTCTGACCTTCTGTGCTCTGGTGGTTGCTGTTGCACAGACAGGGAATGTGGTACTTGGAGTTGGAGTTCATTTGACAGTTTGTTAGTGACTGAGGTGATGTCCTTTAGTACCTCAGATTTTTCATCAACAGTTGGCCGTGAAAGACTTGTTCATTCTGGGTTGTTGTTGAACAGGTGCTTGTCATCTCTGATGTGGTGCACCAGGTGATCACCGGCCTTCCGTTCTGTCGCTGGTCACAGCGAGCATGACTCAACTTTGTGGTCATATGCATGTAAATTGTCTTGAAGGAACTCTCTTAGTTGTTCCATGACTTGTTCCGTGTCTTCTAATGGTAAGCGGTTATGTTCTTGTGAGTACTCAGCACTGTGCATGTCTGAGTGGTGCTGAGGTGGGTTTTGTTGTCGCTTACCCACACGAGTTGCTCTTGGATGAGTCAGGTGATTACCTTTGGAAATCTGGTTAGGTTTCCAGATGTTATCCTTTTGGTTTCTTGAGAAGCGTGGCTGGTCCCATGGATTTTTCCAGCAGTTGGGCTGAAAGCGGTCGTGGATATGGGCGTCACGTTCTCTGTGCTCTTGATGGAAGACTCTGGTGTTGTGATGCCACTGGGTGTCGTCCAGTGCAAGGCTTGAGTCTTTGTTGACAGAGTTCAAGAGTGTGGATGTTTTGTTACCTTTCTTTGAGGCCAACTTCTGCTTGTTATAGGCCTTCTGTGTTAGGTCACGCAACTGTTGGATGGTCATGGAGTTCGGACAGGCCATGACACCTAGATGGTGACTTACTCCGGGGTGCAGATTCTTTAGGAAGAGGGTTTTGAAGTTCACATCCTCTTCAAGGTCAGGGCTGTTGTGTGCACCAAAGTAGGCTTGTCGGAGTCGGTTGTAATAAGCTTGTGGAGTCTCTTGACGACCTTGTTTGGTTTCCAAGGCAGTTAACAGTCCATGTTCAGACTCTGGGTCTGTAAACTCTTTAATCAGGACCTCACGAAGTCGCTGGTAGTTTGACTTGGTTTGACTGGGCTGTCGATCTAGAAAGTTTCGTACCTCGGGACTGGACGTGGCTCTAAGGAGGTATAACCAGTCTCTGTCAGTCACATGAGGTCTCACTTCCAGGTGAAATTCGATATCTCGCAGATAAGCTTGGATGTCGGGGCTCTCTGTGGAGTTCGGGTTGAACCTGCTGATGTTTTTAGACAGCTTGTTGAGGTCTTTGATTGTCATCCCGTGTGCAGCTTCAAGGCCTTGGACGGGAGGTTTTCTTTCGTTGGCAGGAAAGGGTTGTGTGGCGAAGGCAGGTGAGGTTTTGGGTTGTGGCCCTTCGCTCCTTTCGTCGCATGCCAGTTCTTGGACGTGGGACTCTGCTCTGCTCAGCAGTGATGAGGCTAAGAGATGTTTCTCTTTTCTTGGCTCTAGTTTGTGCTTGTAAGCATTTTGGAGTTCTTTTCTGACCATGTAGAGCTCATCGTTGGTATCATCTAGTTGTTGGGTCAGATTGTCCATTTCAGTTCTGTACCTTTCAAGGTGGTCTTTCAAAGCACTGATTTCAGAGTTCTTGTTTCTGATGTCTAGCTTGGCTTTCTCTAGTAGCTGTTCGGCATACTGGAGTCTGTTTACCAGGTCTTTCTGAGCAGCCGTTGCATGTCGCTGGTCGAGCTGAGCTGCTGCCAGGGCTGCTAGGAGCTTCATAACTTGTTCTGTTGTATCCTGCTCCCTCTCGCTGGGTGCTTTGAGTTGATTTTGAACTTTCACTTCCAGCTTGTCTATGCGACGTTGAGCACCTGTCAGCTCCTCTTGAAGGTGGGTGATGTGCTTGTCGCTCAGTTTCAGCTGGGTTGTGAAGGCATAGCTTAGTGAGCTCGTGATCTTGACTAGCTCCTCGTGGTTGTTGTTCTGGCTTGAATCTTGTGTCAGGAATCTTCTCAGGATTAGGATTATTATTAAAAATAATAACAGTTCAAATGTCTTTGGAGTGAGGCTGTCTGTTATGCCTCTCAGCCAAATGTTCACATCTTCCCCATGGGCAATGGGGTCTGCAGTCTGCGGCATGTTGTCACGCTGGGGAGAAGAGAGACTGACACAGATCTGTGTGGAGTAAAAGCCTATGTGTGGTGGGACAACTAAGTGTTGTATCAGTGATTGTGAACCACTAGTGAAATGTGGTGATGACTGTGTTGGTCTCAGGGTGTCTAAGTAGACTAGAGATGCGAAGACTTTGTCACTCTAATGAGGAAGAGGAAAAGAGAGACAGAGGTGAAAAACAAATTCAAATGACAAGCAAAATTTCTGTTTTTCAAATGAGGAAAATTATTTTTTTCCAATTAAATGTTATCAAAAACATAAACAATATTATTATATTTCTTGCTTTGGACAAAAGAATACAATAATAATTCTGATATCTCTTTTCTTAGTCTGACAGGATTGACACCGTACACCTTTCAGTTGGACCGCTCACCAGGGAGTCAGCGAAGGCGACAGTTGCTCAACACGAATCTCTATTAAATTGATCCCAACGTTGGATGAGATGCTAAAACTTGGATTGCGTTTCCAAATGTAGGGAGGTTAGGAAGAACAAATGAGAGGATGATTACAATCAAATTCATAAGGATGATTCGTTGTCTTTGGCACGATTGTGTATTTACTTCACTTAGAATTGATTGATGGTTCTTACATGTCCTACAAATGTAAAAAGAGAAGAGGAAAGTAAAGGAGAGAGAGGACGGAGATGGTAAGTCTCAGTAGCGGTTATCTCAACTACAAGGAGAGCGTTGTGTTAGTTGCTGCACAACTAATCAAACAAAATAAACTTTAAGTGAAAGAGGGTTGTCTTTCTAATTTATTTGAACTCGTAGTGAGGGATAACAATGTCTCCTTTTAGGGCTCAGGTTTGTCGTTCCCAGGCTAGGATACACAAAGTAAAGAAATGGTAAGAAAAAGTAAAATAAAAAAAAATAATAAATGGGCAAAATATGCAAAAATGAAATTAAAAAGAGGAAATTAATAAGTAAAACAATAGTGGTTAAGTGTATAACCAAAATAGGAAGAGGGGTAAAACGCATTCAAATAAGTAAAGGTCTGAATAGCATATATTCAGATGGGTAATAAATAAATTAGGAAGAATAAGTTTACTTAACTTCCAAAGTTCAAGGCTTATTCATTCCTAAAATAATTAAGACCAAAAGAGAATACTAGAAATAAAAGATCATATGAAATGATCTGAGAGGGAAATTTTAAATGATTCAAAATAAATTTAATGTTTCAATTAAATTTCAATTTGACAATTAATAATTGTGAGTCAGTATTTCCCTTTCTAGTAAAATGAAAATAAATAGTCTAGTGAGAAACAGAGCGATAAAAAGAAAGAGACTAACAAGTGTTAGTTAAGATGTTTAAAATGGTTAAATCACGTCAGCGTTGCCCAAACACACATTATCCTACCACTGGATGGTAATGCTAACGGCTAACCTTTGAGGCTAGTGGCTTTAGTATAGACTTCAATGTAAATGCAATGGTTTCGTTAGCTTAGCGACACCGCAGAGTTTGTGCGCTGCGCGTGCACAGTTCAGAGTTGCTCCGGAAGTACGTTAGGCTTCCGGGTCACGGTCGTCACTATGGCAACCAAAACACATTCTAGTGGATCAGCACATGAATCGTTGCATTGTTGCAAATACAGTTAAGCATGTTACATGAAATGTCGGCTCATTTCAACACTGTACAAATAACAACACCGCCTTTCAGTTGGTTTTGCGATGTGGCACTTAAACTCTCAGTTTGTATAGAGTTAAATTTATCTTAATTCAAACAGCAGCTTCCTGCTGTAGTTATTATATCAATCTCAGCAATTTGATTCTCCGTGCCAGTTTTTCTGGACACAAACATAAAAGTTTTCCTTCGCTGTTGGTACACAGTTAAAATTTACTTGATCAAGCTTTTAAAACACTCCCATTCAAATTACTCTCGAACACGCGCCGTGTTACGCGAGATTGCATTCACTTTGTGAACGGATACAAATGGGCAAACATTGTTCTCTAATGTTTAACGTTAACTTAGGGGAGTCGAATATCACATTTTATTCGGCAGTGGAACACGCACTGGCAATCAAACTATGTGAAATATGAATACGGGGACTTTGATAAATAGATTGAGGAACCCGCTCAAAACTATTCTTTATTCACCGATTTATATCCCTTTTGAAACACTAACAGTTTAGCTCCGTTCAGCAAACAGTGACTGAGATAGCGTTTGAGACACTGGAACACGCAGTGAAATCAAATCAGCTATAAAACAAGGCATTACACAAATGAGGAACACGCTCAATTTCTACCTTATTGTACGATCTCAGATGTTTACTTTTAAGTTCACTTACTGCTGTTAACAAAGGGGAGACGGACTCGAGTTAAAGTCTCCTCTAGCTCCTTTCATTCAAGCGGGAGGGCGCGCGCTGCTTACGTCACACAAACACAAACACACACTCCAGTCTCGCAAGCTTCTCACCTTTCATTCCTTTAGCAAAATCAAAGATTAAATAACTTGGTTTATGCTCACAATTTAGATTAAACTGCCCGCAATCATTCTCCACCATTATAAATGTAAGGGAAACAGGTCAATTTAGCTCAAAGGGAATCATTTAAGATTTTAAAGGGAATTTGAACAGAATCACTGTTTCACGGCTGCTCACGGAGACGCGCCTGCGGTTCAGTGAACGAGCCGTTTCACATCAAATCTGCGCTGGATACTAATATCCAAACTATAGTGAAAACACTATCAATTAGCACAGTAACAAGATCGACAGTTTAAGACATTAACTTGTAAGCACAAAACACAAGATACTTCTCTTTTCAATATGAATAAGGCTTTATTAGATAAATCTAAGACATATAAACTAATCTAACACATAAACTCACGCACACACACATTCACACAAGTTGCAGGAAGGTCGAAAGTTAGGGAAAGATGAGTTTAAGAGAATGGAAATATGGAATCCCAAGTTAACAGCAATACGTTAAATTGCATAGACATGAACAACCATCAATCACGTAATTAGCGCTCGCATTGAGTTCCTCAATGGGGTTAAAATTATATTAGATACACCAGTAAAGGTCACAGTCTGGAGGTAAAGTTACTTGCATCTCCTGTGAAGAAGGAGCCTCGGTGAAAGGGCTATCCCGAGGTCGTTGATTGGCTGGAAGTTCAGTCTCTGAAGTGACGTCTTGGGAAGCCCGTGGTTGTTGGGCGTTGGCTGAAAGTGCAGAGTCGTGTTCGCTGGTTGAAGTTGAATGGACGTTACAAAACTTAACTCAGAACACGAAACTCTCAAACGGAAAAGAAAAGAAATAAAGTTTGACGAGACTAGGTTGTGTTCCTTCTCATAGTAGCAGCAGGCAGGCACGCTGGAACCGCGCTCAAAGAACAATGATGACTACCGCATGGCTAGATGCTACAAGCTAAAGCTAGGTAGCAAAGCTACAAGCTAAGAGCAGGCATGACTGATAGCACGAGCAAGGCTGGAACTAAAAGCCGACATGGCTAATAGCAGCAGCTAGACCAGAACTAAAAGCAGACTAAAAGCCGACATGGCTAATAGCAGCAGGCAGACTAGAACTAAAAGCAAGGCATGACTAAAAACGAAATTACATCGTGTCCAAAGTATTTAAAACTTCCTGTTGGCCACCCCTCAAATGTTGCCTTGACCAATCAGATATGTTCTTGAGTCTTGGGTATCATAAATCATTTGTTTATCTTACCAAGCATGTGGTTCTTGCCTCACAGGGTCTAATTTTGGACATGATTCCTATAACATGATTATGATATATTTTACAAATAAATGATTGTCAGGACAATATCAAGCAAGAAAATGCGATTATTTGAATACTAGACATGACTAGGTATCCTATAGTTATCAAAAGACATACACAATAAGTGATTATACATGATAGTCAAATGTGTGGGTTACACATAAATGAATATGGAGTTAAGCAATGGAATGATTCATTCATAAGTCTTTTTTGAGTTCATTCTGGTCCATATATAATGTATAAAAAGGGTTTCTTTGCCATTCTCTGGCAAAGGACTTTTCTGTGAAGACAAAGGTTTAAAGCCCTTCCCCCTTAGGAATTTCAGTCTGGTTTCACTGGCTGGGGGGGGAAGTCAATGCAAGTATTTAACTTGATCTCCTGGGTTTACATGTGATGTCCAGCGTTGCATTCCAATCACGAACAATAAATTTGACAATCTCTTCTTTGAATTAAAATTGTCAATAATTGTTCTATTGGTGTTAATGTTGAAAGCTGTTGTGTGAACAAGTTGGTTGGTTGGTTATCTTGTTTGGTTCCTGTGGCACTAGAACTGATTTATGACTTCCTGAGGAATTCAGCTCATGTTTCAATGCACACAGCTCTGATAGACTCTTTGATTTGTCTGATTTGACTCATTTCTGCTACACCCAAGTTGCTTATTTTTTTACAGAATGTAAGGAAATTCATTATTGAGTCCTCTCTGAAACTCACTAGTATCAGTGTAATTTACATAAACCTCAGAGACAGATCCATGTTATTTTGGAATTTAGTGCAAATGATTGAACAAATCTGAATCTTTTGATGAAAGGAAAGGAATTTCCTTTCGCATTACATCAACATCTTATAAGGCCGATTACAGATCATTTTAGAGAAAGCCTGTAGCGGCCCTGCATGGTTCTCCCTGTGTGCTCATTGAGCTGCATTTAAGAATACTGTGCCTCCAGCATGGAGTGACAGATTATGAGTACAGCAATCTGAGCGTGTCAGCACTCACAGGCCACTGATCCAGGATAAGGGAGGGGTGCAGATCTGCTTGGACTCTTTTGCTCTCCCCATTGTTCCTCGTCTCCACGCCAGTGCACAGCAAGAAGCTCTAATCTGCTGTAGAGCATGTGAGGACAGTGAAAACTGGCCACCAAGCGATTACAATAATCACTGCATTCCAGCCATCTGTGAGTCGAGAGCTATGTTCATTTAGCAGATCCGTTTGGTTTCAAATTGTGTCTACGACAGGCTGGAGGGAGCTGAACAATGTTTTCAGCTCAATGAAGAAACAGGGGATGAGTGCAGATGAGGTAAAATATCATTCCATATTACTGCAAAAACCCTCTGAGTGACCTGACTGCACTCATATAATGTATGTGAACAGATGCCTGTAATACTGATTTAACTCCCAAATGAAAAGGATCAAGCTGTTTTCATACATCTGAGTGTCTTATTCTCCTGGCGTGTCTATCACACATCAGCCGTAATGCATCATAGCTCCTCTGGGATTATGTTGATCACACTATCACACGCTCTAACAGCACCATTCAAGCCCTTTATGATTTAACCCATTCATTCTTCCTGACTGATCTCTATTCCTCTCATTTCTCTCTACATCAGAATTAAAAAGTCTCATTAGCTGCGAGAAATGTAATTCATTACATTACAGCACTACACTTTGTTTGAGCATTTATTCAAGTAAGGTAATTTTACAAGCTTCTAAATAAAACAAAACACCCTAATATGTATCCAAACAATAGTACATGATACAGTGTGTCAAATCAGTGACTCAGTTTTGTGTATCTGTTAATTTCCTAAAAACCGTACAAACGGACTGGTTCAACAGAATGACTCAGATTTCTAACTTAACATATCAGAGAGACAAATATGACTGTTGAGGTGGGTGCTACATCATAGATTGTTATTAGAAAATATCTAGAAAGTGTGTATGGTTTCTCATTGGTTTTGACTTCTGAATGCAATGAGACATGCATACTGTACATCAAATAAACCACCAAAACACAGAGTGCAATATGGGCAAAAATCTGTATGCTGATCATGTTTTACTACCAAGAATTTTCCATATTACACCAATTTTCTCAATAGGTGAACACGTTTAACAGCATTCTAATGGTTTAATCAGTGTGTGCATGTCTTGAATGCATGTATGTTTACTTGAATCCACCAGAGAAAAATACACTGACTTTCAAATTTCATGTGAACATTGTATGTGAATCGCACACTCTTTCATTCAAATCAGGCCCTTGCAGTTAATAGTTTTGCTTAGATTTACATGTTAGCTGGTAATTCAGTGTCTCTCCTGACCTTTGCTCTCATTTCTCATCATTTCTTTTCTCAAAGAATGACCATTTTCATTTAGCTCAAGTGGCTTTTGTTTTTGTTCCTCAGTCTGTGCATTTGTGTTAGCAAAAGATTAATTGTCAAAAACTGGCCCTTTGTGATAATATGTATCTGGTATCAATGTAATTGTATTATCCTGCTCTCAATGATAAGCATACATAGCTTTCTCACTCCGACACATGCTGGGAAATGAAAGCTCTCAGTATCTGATTCTATCAGCATCAGTCTAGAGCGAGCCATCCATCTTTAAAGCCATTGACTCCCACTGTCACAGACTGCAGCCCAAACAGATGCTGGCTGCTTTAATTAGATTTCACAATTGTCAGCAGATTAACGAGGACACTTGTGGTTGCCAGCATGTCATAAAGTGTCTGACTGCATCTAAATGTCTTTTGACCTTTGAAAGCATTCAGTGTAATCAAGAGGTCAACGCACAATGCTAAGGCTAAAAACGCAAATTGTTGAGGCTTAAAAAATTATGCAAGACAGTATTTAGTCCCTAATAATACTGAATGCTTGTGTAGTTCTAGTGTAGCCTACAACTGAGACTTACACTGCTTGCAAGTGAGAAAGTTATATACTGACAGTCTATCTGAGCTCAGTGTTTTTTCTACAATCTCAGCAGGCTTAAATGCAGGTTGAACAAGTATTCTCTCTCAGCCATTGCTATCACTGAGCTAGTATGCATTCAATTGATCAAAAGTGACACTCAAAACAGTATAATGTTGCAAAAGGTTTCAAATTTAAATAAATGCTCGTCTTTTAAATGTCATATTTATCAAAGAATGACATGAGAAAGAAAAAAAATCAGTGTTTTTAAAAATATTACAACATAATGTTTTTTTTAATACTGATAATAATAAGAAATTTCCAGACAATCAGCATATTAGAGTGATTTCTGAAGGATCATGTGACACCAAAGATTGGAGTAGTGGCAGCAGAAAATTCAGCTTTTAATCACATAAATAAATTACACTTTAAAATATATTTTAATAGAAAGTTAAATGAAATTGCAATATTTCACAACATTGCTGTATTTTTGGAATAATAAATGCAGCCTTGGTAAGCATAAGAGTCTTCTTTCAAAAACATTAAACAATCGTATAAACCTCAAACTTTTGAACGGTAGTCGACATTTTACAAGTGTAGTTTAAATTAATTGCAAAACAAAACTGAGATCCCATGATAGTACACAAGGTACAATCATATAAATAAATAATGAACGTTGTAAATTATAAGTACATATACCAAGTATAATAAAATATAGGAGGCACATCAGCATATTACATAATTCACATATTTTAATAGTTTTGAAATTAAGTCCATAAAATGCAGGGGAAAGTATGTTTGCATTTGAGAAACATATTTCCTTTTTGTGTGTGCATTATGCGAGTAATAGAGCACCACTGCAATGATATATTTATGAACATCAATTTTATATGCACACATATATGCACAAATATTAGCAGACTTTCCAGTGACCAGACAAAGACTCCACTGCTGGTGTCTCCATATAGCATTAGTGCCATCAACGAGGTGGATTATACAGCCACAGCAGCTCAGGAAATGTGATCAAAAGCTTATCTCATTGGTTAGTCTGATTTTGTTTTGGATGAAACAGGTCTCTCAGTTCTCTCATTCTAAAACTGAAAATGCTTGGGGGCCTTATGTTTTGGCCACTTTGATGTTGGTTTTGGCATTACTACAGAGAGGGTCTACATGTACCTGCAACAATAGCCAGCCTAACCAGCCAGCACCAGTAATAGACATTGTCTTATTCCAGTAACAGCTTGTGCAAGCTTTTGCCAGAAAGTAAACAGTGTTGCTTATCTAAAACAAGCTCCAAACTGCTCTGAGATGTTTTTTTTTCAGCAGCAGTGTGGAGACTGTCATTAGTGGCTTGTGTGGTCACTTTTGAGAATGTGAGCAACGTCCTAAAACAGTAACTCTGCATGCACACAGGTGGCCGAGCAGTTAGCATGATAATACTGTTGCAAAGAAAAACTATATGTATCCAGGCCTGTAAACTTAGTCAATGACAACTTCGATTGACTAAAGCAAGATATTGACACAGCACAGTCCAAAGAGCTCAATGCATTGCATATTATGTGAAAAACCATAGTAGGTAGCCATAGAGCAACTTAAAATAAAAGAGGTTCATGCTAATTCTGTGGATGTTTGCCAGAAAAGTGTAGGGACCACTTGGTCAAGATCATTTCTAAATTAATCAGGAGAAGATCACCCACCAGGAAACTTAGCTGAGTAAATTTTTAGCATCACCCAAGCTGTTCATGAGACTCAAGCAAAGGATGTAAAACAGCATGTTACACCCTGAGTGCACAACTGCTAATAATTAAAGGCAGCCAGCCAGCATGCCAAAGTATTTTACACAGGAGAGGATGTTTTTATATAAGTGGATAGGTTGAACGCTCCCCAAAGCCCCAGTACAACACATTATATCACAAAAAGATCATATAAAGTAATCTCAGTAAGTAAGATCAGTAATCTTCGTAAGACAATGCATAATTGTTTTCTATGGAATATGCCCAGGGGCATCATGCACCTACTTTTTTTGGAGGAGGTTTCAGTGACATATCTGGCACTTCTTTGTGAGACTGTGAGTCATGATAGTCTTGTGGTGTCATTTTATAGTGTGCATGGGGGTTGGATTCAAATCCTGATAATAATATACTTTTTTATAATAAAATGAACTAGACTGCCAGTGATCATCACTACCAGATAGCATGCTGCATTTTCATCTATGCATAGGTGTCTGAGAGTGCAACAGCAACAGAGGCTGTTCTCTGTAGTCCTTAATGTGAGTCACCTGCCACACAGATTCCCTAGTGTGAGTGTGACATTTAAACTGAAATATAACACGTATACCATTAAATTCTAAAAATATTCAGTATGCTGTCAGATTAATATTTTATAACATTTTGGACAGATTCCCTAACCATCCCACACGAAATCTGCATGAATCACTTAATCATTTTGGCATCAAAACAGCAAAATTAACCAAAAGGCAATAACTTTGGGTTACTTTTAAATTTGCACGTTCAATAATGTAAAAATATTTATTTTTTTAAATCCATTTGGACCAAAACTCTGTGGGGGCAGGTCGGTTTGAATAGGCTTGATGTCTCTGAGTATGCCTGGTTTTACTGTGATAATCTCAGAATAATTCATTACTAAACTAAATGTCTTCAATTCGACTTTCTCGGCTTGTCAGATGGCCCATAGATGAACATACTGTCTGACATTGCTAAATAAATTAAAACATGATATTTTTGTAAATTAAATAGATTTTGATGAATGTCTCTTGTCAATTTCCCCACTTTCCTCGGCTGCAAGACGTATTTTGTGTTGGCTACTCTGCCAGCTCTCATTTTTCAGCATTATTGGTCAGCATTTCTTCCTAATAGCTTTTGAACAGCTGTTATTCTGTGGCCTCCGAGCTATACGGGAGACTGGCATCACTCGGTCCCTAATTAGGCAGCCTGCACTCACCAAAACAAACATTGCTCTACAAAGAGATCTGAGTCAATAATGTCAACAAATTGCTTTCTGTCTCCCAGCAAAAAGATTTCTGCTTCTTGCATCTACTGTACCTCAGCCAGAACAAAAGCAAATGTCTCAGGTAGGTGTGTTGTGTTTGGATTCTAAAAGACAAAAGATGATTAGAAATTATAACTGTGTTATAATGCAGAACATGATGAAATGGATGTTGAAAAGATTTTTGAGATGTTTTGGTATATGAGATTAAAATACGTTTACTGGCATGCTTCTAAAGAAGCTCTGAAAAAGAAATGAATGGAATGAGGTGTCTTGCAACACAGAAAAATCAAGTAGCTCAAGTATTCATGGCAGATTTCAATACAGACTTCTGTTATGAAGAATGAACCTTTTTTGATGGCAAGATCAACCTTTTTTTTCAATAAACATTGAGCATGAAAACCTAGGAATGAAAATGACGGCTGGAATGCAACATCAAGCATCATAGTGCAAGAAGAAAAATGCAGAGCAGCATTAAGCACAGACATGAACCATTGACCACAGATCATGATAGTAAAAACAGATAGTCAAAATGTCTCCAATGGCACAAAATGCCAGACCATTTTTGAAGAAGTGGTTGGTCAATGGCTAGGTGACTTAATTCCTTGATTCCTACATTTTCTAGTCTGAAATAGTGGATCTTGACACCAGTCCCAGGGCTAGACCATCATTAACCTGTTATGTTGGACATAGTGAGGAAAGGCCTGAGGTTATTGTCTTGTGAACTTCTGGTTAATATCACATCAGGGGAAGTGTGTCTTCTGTTACAGGACAATGACAGCTGGGCTGCTTCCAACCCATCACCCCAGATGGTAGGGCACACGCTTTGCCCCCCAGCTGGCTCACAGAAATGTCACAAGGTTGCCCAGCATTTGGTTCATGACGGGAGAAAAAAATGCAAGACAAAAAAGATGCTGATGTGCGCCTCAATATATGTGTTTCAGTGTGAGCCTTCAAAGAGCATGATAATGTTACCACATCACAGTTTAAGAACTTCAGAGTAACATACTTTGGATTCCAGGATGGAATGAGGTTTTAACAGGGAAAGTTTAAATAATTTGGAATGGGACATGGGACTCTTTTCTTTTCAAAAAAGATCCAGTGTTTCAAAGCATGTTTTGGTAAACTTAACACTAAGGAGCATAGGATAAAAGTCCTTCCCAGAATATATATTTTTTTAGTTTTTTTGTTTTTTTTACACTCTCAGGGAGGTTCAGGGAGTGAAACGTATTTTGAAAATCATCCCACTGGGCATTTGGCGCAGTGAAAGAGATCAAGAGAGAGCAGCACAGAAGTGGCATATGCTAAATACTTTAGATATTGCATAAGCATACTGTTTAAAACAGCGGCATCTCTGCCTCTCCAAATGCCCACATGGAGAGACAACACACTTATTTATATTACACTTCAATACAATCACTTAAAAGTGCATATACTATTAATCAAATAATTACATACACTGCTGGTCAAAAATCCGAGGTCAGTTATGTTTTTATTTATTATTATTTTTTTTTTTAAGAAATTAATATTTCTGTTAGCAGGGATGTGTTACACTGGTCAAAAGTGACAGTAAAATATATTTAATTCATACAGATATTTCTACTTAAATGGTGTTCTTTTGAACTTTCTACTTACCAAAGAATAAAAAAAAAAAAAAAAAAAAAAATCAACACAAATAAGCAACACAACTGTTTTCGGGTTTGGGAAGCACTGGACTAGAGTAATGGCTGCTGAAAAATCTGTTTTGTCATCACAGGTAGAAATTACATTTCAAAATAATATTGAAGTAGAAAACTGTTATTTTAAATTAGAATAATAGTTCACAATGTCAAAAAAAAAAAGGAGAAAGAGACGTCTTTTGTTCAAAATCATAAAAAATCTTCAGCCCTACACTTCTGAACAATAGTATATAAATATTTATCAAGACATCAAAAACGTTGGTGTCCCTCCATGTGAATATTGGTGTGCCTACCTTGAAGAACATGGGAACACAAGTATGTGGTTGGAAAAAAAACAACAACCTTATTTTTTAGGGATTTTAAAATATTCAGAGAAAAGCTTCAGGATTAACATCCAGATGGAGCCATTGTTGCATTACATTTCTGTTCTATTCTTCCTGTGCTGTAGATAAACTGAGGCACTATAGTCAAAGAAAGATCTAACTTAACTCTGACAAGTTATAGTACATACTCATGTCTACATGTCTTATCTGCTTAAGAATCACGTTTTAATTGGAGAGGAATATTGAATGCACATGAAGGAAGGTAAAAACATTTATTGGAGTGGCAACTGCATGAAGATTTGAGATACATAATTAATACTGAGAGCTCACTAGAGACAAATAATGGATGGAAGAATAGAGAATGCAAGCTGTAAAGCAATGCAAACCACAATTTAATGTGCATTTCTCATAAATTATTTTCAAATAAATGAAAGTAGACCAGCAACAGTGTTTGTCCTGCCAATAGCTCAAGTAAAGCCTGCGTTCAAAAGCTTCATTAATTTAGGACTGATCATTTTCCAGATTCTATCATCAAAAGAGATCAGATGAAAGCAAACAAGTAATGAGAGGCCACAGTTGTGTTCTGGTTCCTTGCTTGTGCTCATCTCAAACTGACAATTACAACTATTTTCAAAGCATCACTCTAAAAGTGTTTCATATCATATTAAAGTAGCTATTTTAACTTTACATTTAAGTAAGAATATAAAATAACATTTGACCTACTTTTTCTTTCCTGGCATGGACTTTAAACATATTGTTTAACTTTCCTTGAATAAAAATTACACACTCTAATGCTGTAAACATTATCTCAGTCGCTCATGAGCCATATTTTAAAAAGAACGAGAGAACAGACTCTGCTTTGACTCCAGAGAAACTAGCTGTTATATATTTATGTTTACACTGAGGGAAGAAGAGGAAGAGAAACATCATGTTGGATTATTACAAAGGTAAGAACAAAAGGTAGAACTATATGTGTGCTGCAACTGCAACTGAATTTTAATATCTGCAAAAGCAATTCATTCTTGTACCAAAAAAGAAAAAAAAGAAAAAAAAAAACACTGATTAAATTCATGATCCAAAAATGTTGTTCATCTAATCAGAACAAATGAGTGAATGAGACAGCGTATGTTTTACAATGACTCTTATATAACTGGCTGAATGACCAGAGAGGTCATAGCTCCACCGGACACAGCTCATCTCAGTTCAGATATAGATAATAGATGCATGATCTACAAGAATATGTCGGTCTGCAATAATCTACGCTATGATTTAAGCATAGGAGAACCAATAAGGATGCTGTTATTGTCTAAGATCATCAGACAATAACTGCAGACAGAGCACACAAGTCGATGTCAGCATTTCGGGACAAACACAGGTTAATGAAAATGTGTCTTCATAAGATTGTAAACAGAATATCGAGAGAATCTGCTGACTATCCACTAACTTGCAGTATGAAAAATTGCCATGCCTAGTTTGTCAGCATCAGAAATTCAGCAAGAATCTATTTCATTATGTTATATGTATCTCTATCTGCAGATATGAAGCAGGGGATGCAGTGATTTAGTGATTGAGTAAAGCCTTGATTAATCAATATTTTCATGCTCTGACATCCACAGAGCATAAATCAGCATGGAGATGAAGTCAAGTTAACAATATGGACAACACTGTCCATGCTCTTCACCGCCTCTAGCCTTTCAAGGCGATTTATATTGCACACTGTAGTGTTAATGACATTCTCTCTATCATCCTTTTTATCACTTTCCAAGGTGTTTCAGTGCAAATTAATCATTTTTATATACATTATAACAGAAGCAAGTTGGTTATGCATTAATATTTGAAAGAAAATATGAAACGGTCATGTCGCATCAACCGTAACTCTAGTGCCAAACTATTATACTAGAAACAGAAAATAAAAAAAATCTTCAAAGATTCCCTCCCCTTCAATGCCCACAAGAAATCTGGTCAGCTCCACGGGAGAGCTCCTTTAAAAAGCCTCCTGTGTTTGACCTCATAAGAAAGTTGAAATAAATGACTCTATCATGCTAATGCCCGACAAAGCTCCGTTCTCCCCCACTGAGAGGGGAGTTGTATTTAGAATGTTAAAACAGTCCTTCTGTACCACAACAGCACTCTGGACATGCATTCAAACTGAATAAATATCGGTGTCCTGTTTGGGTCAATACACCAATTTTGCACTTCAAACTTGAAGTTAAACTTCAAAGACAGAAATCTAGAAAGAACTTTAAGCTTCAGGCATTATAGATGGACTGACTGACAGCACATTATGATTCAGTCTATATTCAGTCTTGGTCTAACAAAAACAACAGCATACACTCTTTAAGATGATATTAAGTGAAAATTCACACTATTTTTTAAAATACAATTGTGAACAATTTATCTATCTATCTATCTATCTATCTATCTATCTATCTATCTATCTATCTATCTATCTATATATATATATATATATATATATATATATATATATATATATATATATATATAATTACAATTTTCAATCAAAATGTCATCACTCACTTAGTTTTATGGTGATGTATGGCAGACTTCTCCAGTCGTGGAGTCTCCTTAATCTCTGCCCCTTTCTTGATTTTAAAAATCTTAAGTTAAATAATGAGTTCCAAAGAACGTCCATGGAACCTTTCCATGGCACAAAAGGTTCTTCAGATTAAAAAAAATAATAATTCTTTACAAAAGTTATTTAAGATCTGTTAAATAAACTGACTGGGAATCTTTGGGGAATTTAAAATGGAACTTTTATTTTTAATAGTGTTTTAAGAATGCATGTAAGCTTCCTTTTGCAAAAAATAAAAAAATAAAAAATACCAGTTGTAAGAAATGGTTTGCCACACTTATACATACTGTAATGTGGGAGCTGATGAGACGTGCAGATATATATGTGAGTTTCTATTGATCAGAGATGTGATCATAACAGGCATGGGTCAAACAATGGCAAACAGGTATATAGAGCGCAAGACACAAGAGTAATCCTAGGGCATGTGTGGGACTGCGATGAGCATACAATGTCCAGAGGGCTAAGCAAGAGTGGGTAATCCATAATCCAGAGCAAAAGGGTCAAAACACGAGTAACTGGGCAAGGCAAGAAAAAGACTAAACTATGAAAACTAGAAACAGAGACAAAACTATGAAAACTAGAAACTAACACAGAAAAGGCTTACGTATCGCAGCTATCGCTAAGAGATGGATATGTGCAGAACAATACTCGGCAGTGTGTGAGGGGAAGTCCAGTGCTTATAAAGTGTGTCTGATGATTGTGCTGTGTGTGTGTGTGTGCGTGCGTGCGTGTGTGTGTGTGTGTGTGACTGGTCTCAGGTGCATGGTGGGATTGTTATCAGATGAATGTGATTGGTGCAATGGAGCATGGGAAATGTAGTCTAGGGTGTACTGTGTAGTGTGAGAGTCTGTGTTGTGGACGATGACCCCTTGTGATGAATTAATGGAAGTTCAGTGAACCAGATCATGACACATACCCTTTCGAGAAAGATTATTTGGGGAACCAAGAAATTGTTATTATAAGACATCAATCAATGATTCTTACTCAGCGCCTTATTTTTAAGCGAGTAAAAGCAAATACATACATGGCAACCAGTGCTGCAATGTCAGTGTCTAGTTTACTGTCCTTGAAGGGGTTATTTGACTATTCTTCTCACTAACTGGCCAGCTGGTGAGAAATTCAGCACAGTGTGTTCGAAAGATACTGAGGTACCTAAAACATGCATGCAAGTCTCTTGTGCATTCGCAAACATGACTTACAGAAAGTGTCTTAAATCAGCCATTCTGCATGTCTACATTGATCTATTTTTAGAGTAAAAAGTGCTGGACATTTTTAATACAATCATGTCCAAAGACAATGTCAGAAAACACTGAGCCCCTTGGCCCCGACCGACTGTTTGCCCTAGCCAGGTGAAACAAGGCTTCATCTTGTGTCATGTTGGGACCCTCCACTGTCCCAGTGGTCACAGTAAAAGGGATGTAGTTGTTCTTCCAGGGACACCAGATCTGAAAGGACATCCCCTTGTTATCCCTCTTTGAGAGCAGAGCCAGAGGCTCCTGAGAGAGACAGAAGCAACCATTATATCTGTTACCTGACACAGATGACAAGGGCATGATGGATCTCCAGCTTTATTCTGGTACCCCTTTGGTAAATATGAGAATATTCTTTTCATGTCCTCAGTGAGGATTCACTTCATCTGATCCCGGTCCACAAAGCACATCTCATGCAGAGCAGAACCATGAATGACTCATAACACATAAAATGACATATGTCTAGTGAAACCTACAGATACGTCCCATCGCATGTTTCTCATGTTAATAATACAGAATATGTACCTGATTCACATAATCATAGCTGAGGATGCACCGACTAAGAGTGAGAATGCTTTAGACGCACAAGCTTCATGCAGAGAAAAGACAATCAGCCTCAGTAATGAAAATATAATGAAGTGTGTTGGAATGACAATGGAAATCAAAAGTGTAAATCTGACTTTTTGGCACACATAACTAAAAGTACAACATTAACATAGCACAGAGGAGACTAAAGAGCAACCAACACAAGAAAGAATAATTTCACACCAGGTATTTAATTCAAGAGCATGCCATTGATTAATGAACGTCAAATGACAGCAATGGTATATTTAAATCAGCAGGTTCTCTTATATACAGATCTGACATACACATAAAAATAACTATAAATATGTCTGAACAGATGGAGAAGATTGTAACAAAATGGGACAGTATATGAAAATTTGTGACAAACACACATACAATTTTACTTAATCTTGTGATTTAAAATGTTTCCTATAAAATATTTTCAACAAAATGAGGCTGGTAGTGGGGAATTATATAATTATGAACAAACAAACTTAAAAAAAAAAAAAATCCTTCCTTCATTAGCTTCACAGCCTTTCAGGCATTCCCATGTACAGATTTTCACAACAGCTCTCTCTGTACTTGATATTAATTTAGGCAGATTAGTAGATTTGTAAACTGTTTTGCAGCAGACAATTATGCGAATATTATACCAAAGTTTGAGACACACACCTAAAAATAAATAAATAAAAACAAAACAAAGAAGAAGACGAAGAAGAATGAGTTACCAGACGTTGAAATAAAATGATACAACATCGCTCTGACTCCTCTAGATACCTAATCGAGAAAGGATATTAGTCTCAATGAATGCTTTTTAAGCCTCAATTTGATACAGCGATCGAATTTGAAATGCTCAATCTTTCACACCTGCTCCACTATCTCCACTCATGATAATCATTCATCGTGAATTGTTACGGGTTCATCTGATGCAGTAAAAGTTTACATTAGCAGGAGTCGTCTTTAAATACCCTGCACTCTTTCAACAATTGAATTGATTTCAAGATCTCCGATTGTTTAGCATCTGTATGAAACCACTTGGTCTAATAAAAACGCACCTAAAGAAAACAAAACTTAACTTTTAATACAATATTGAACGGCACTGCAGGTACTTACAGTGACTGGCGCACATTGTCGAGCTGAGAACGGACAGCAGCGTCAAACTGACATGAAAAGCCCGTGACTTTGGCAACTGCATGTTGTCCAGGTTTACCGATTGCAGTATATCCTAAATGTGTATGAAAATTAACGTATTTCCAATACGATTCGCGCCTATCTTTGTTCTCGCGAGTATTTCAGTAGCTCGTGCCTCTCTATCCTGACACCAGTGAGCAGCAGAGAGAAGCTCTTAAAGACACTCACAGCTCCCCAAACGCCGTCATCATCATCCCTCCAACGCGCACACACACAAACAACGCGCTCCCTCCTTTGCCACGCGCCCCTCATTTTCCAAAACAAACACTGGTTGAGTTCCAAATGCATCTGAAGTCAGTCCCATATGACATATACATTTGTTATGAAGTAATAGAGGCGAACGATGTGGAAAACTGTATGTGGCATATTCATCAGGGCATAGTGATTTCATCAGTGAATTGTGAGCCAACAAGCTTTCAGCACCATGGACAGCTCCACCAGGACAGACTGTTGTAGATGATTGAGAACGTGGTAGCTGGTTTCCAGCTGTTCTAAGATGGATAAAGATGGTAATTTCAAGGCTGGCAAGTGAGTTATTAGCTGGTTGACCAGCAATCATATTCCAGCTTGACCATCTTTAACTAGTGTAAACAGCTGGTTGAGCTAGTATACATAACCAGCTAATGACTTGGTTAGACCTCTACATTTATTCATTTAGCAGACGCTTTAATTCAATTTTTATATAAGACAAGCTAAGTACAGTTAATGTTTACCTTAGAACAGCTAGAAATGACTAGTGTTCCAGCACAAAGCTACAAGCTTAATGAATTAAGCTTAGTTAATGTACCTTTACTTTCTAGTTGACATTTTTCCAGGTGGTTTATAAAGCATGGAGGAAAGACTGCCAAAGGCTATGTGCTGGACATGTAAACCATTTAAATACAGTTCTGAATATTTCCCACCCTTTTTCAGTTGTTCATGTAATTATGTCATTGTAACAATCATCATATTAATCATAGTCAATAATCAAGACAATATTTGTGAAAATGTGATTTATGGATGCTAATAAGTATTAATTTTAGTGGCCAAACTCCACTTCATTCGATTATGAATGACAAACCTGATTTGAGGACAGTTTGTAATAACTTGTAATACCTTAAACAATAGTGAACCACTCATAAGTCTGAATAAAGTTGGATGTTCTGCATATATATATATATATTTATATATATATATATATATATATATATATATATATATATATATATATATATATATATATATATATTATTTTATTTTTTATTTTATTTTTTTAGTGTGTCCATCCTGTGCTCCTATCTTTTTAGTTATTGTATGTGTATGTGGTTGTAATTGGGTCTCATCCATCTTACTTTACTAGACAGCTGGTGACACCCATAGGCTTTAAATGGGATGACAACACCTGCCCACTTACTCACTCAAATGCTGCTCCATTATCCTTAGTGAGGACTAAATGATTTACATGGAAAAAATGAACAGGAAGTGGTAAAAAAAAAAAGTTCAGATTCCATTAATCAATACATGAAACGCTTTTCTTTAGTACCTGATACATTTAAAGTCAATTATCAACCTTTAATAAAACCAGCCTTGTTATCTCATTTAATTGTGTAGCACAAGGAGTAGAGCATGACGCTAGCAACAACAAGGTCATGGGTTTGATTACCTTAGAATACATGAACAGATAAAATGTAAACCCTAAATTCATTTTAAGTTGGTTTGGGGGAAAGGGGTGTCTGCCAAAAGCATAAATGTAAATGAAATCAATTACATTTCAATTGGTAATTTAGTCTTACCTGCTCAAATCATGCATCATTGGCCAGATCAACATTAGGTGGGTTAAACAACCTTAAACTAACCAGTGACCGAAACTAAATCACCACAGATGTTCAAGATTCTTGTTCAATACAGTGTCACCTTATTTTCCTAGACTCATACTCATGAGAAAAAATGTGGACAGCTCAGTGAAAACATTGCAAAGGAAGTTCAAAGCCGGTGGTAGACAGTTGGGTGATAAGTGTGTTTGTGCAACAGTCCGATGGCTTAATGATGCGGTCAGGACTCCCACTGGGATGAGTGATAAGCCTGTTATCACATAAGAGAATATAAACAGGCTTCACAAGGGACAGAATGCAGTGATAATGGCATTAATAT
This sequence comes from Carassius auratus, assembly GCF_003368295.1. Lineage (NCBI taxonomy): Eukaryota > Metazoa > Chordata > Actinopteri > Cypriniformes > Cyprinidae > Carassius > Carassius auratus. The sequence goes on from NC_039276.1 coordinate 16,188,912, forward strand.
TTAAAGTATGACCCTCTCAGATCAGATGTTCATTTTCCCATGTGTCAAAACACAAAAGACCTGCATTATGAAGCATTAAGAGAGGAGTGAAGTCACCAGCACTTCAATATCTCTCCATCAATTACTTATTAATTAACAGTAATTATTAGCAAACACCATGCATGATGCTATCAGATAATGAGAATTGAACATATTTCTCATGAAACGGTTTCCTAAAGTAAATGCATGTCCACCCAGGGTGTTTTTCCCTTGCAGTTTGCAATGAATTGATCTTATTCATGAGCTGAAACAGTTTTTGTCTATTTTTGCACATATTACATGGATCAATACTAAATGCATCATTAAGCATCAATTGTGTGCAATAAATATGCTTGTGGTCTAATTAGTGCAAAAAGATTCACAATCTCACTGCCACAAGGATGATAGTATTACACATTCTATATCTGATCACCATATGAAGACTATTCAGCTATGCGTGCTAGTTCTTGTTTTCTTTTCCAGTGGTTGTGATGGAAATAGATTTTCAATGTAACAAGGGTTTCTAGAAAATGTATTCCTGAATCATTATACAACATTTTATAAATATTAAAAAATAACCTAATCTATGTGCAAAACCACTTTAGTAGTATAAGTTGTATTGAGCGTCAAAAGATTTAGTCATGTGCATAATGTTTAAAAAAAAAAAAGTGATTCAGGCGCCCTGCCTTCTACTGACGGTATTATTTCCACCATCTGCATGAATGCATTCAGTTCCCATTTATCTAGCAGCTCAATAGACTCTCCCCTAAGGTCTTACCCTGAGCTTTGTCTTGTCGGATGTCACGTTATTAGTCTATACTAAATTGCTATTAAATTACAAGGCCATTTTTGACACTTTCTTTTAGACATACAAATCTGATTTTTGGTTGGGGGGGGGGGGTGAAATGCGATTTCATGCATACTGAGTTTTTTACACTGTTAAAGAGTTGGATTCCCATGCTAAACATGGACAAAGTTTCAAAAATTAAGTTGTACGTTTGAAGGAGTATTTCTGTTCCAAAAATACTCCTTCCGGTTTGTCACAAGTTTCGGAAAGTTTTTTTCGAGTCTGGCTCTGTGTGACGTTAGATGGAGCGAAATTTCCTCATATGGGTCCTGAGGGCACGTTTGCCGGAAGAGCGGGCGCTCCCGTATAGAACAGCTCTGAGAGGCTGAGCACAGACATTCACTGATCAGAGCGAGAGCGTTGCGAAATGTCACAAAAGGAGTTTGTTTTTGGTTGCCAGGGCAAGACAACCCTGCACAGATTACCAAAGAAAAAACAGCATTAAGGGACCAGTGGATGGAGTTTATTTTTACAGAGCATCAACGGAGTTGTGCAAGTGTTTGTTCCCTGCATTTCTAAAATGCTTGTTTTACAAACAAGGCCCAGTTTGACGACGGATTTGCTTATCGTTTATTTCTTAAGGATGATGCAATCCCAACGAAAAGGGGTCACGATCGTGTGTTGAAACCGCAGGCGGTGAGTAAAACTGCTTCAAATATCCCTCACGGTCACAGCTTCCAAACGCTCTCAACGCAAAAGCTTACTGGCGCTCGTGATTCTTTAGCTCCGCCCACACGTCACGCCTCCAGTCGGTCATGTTTTTCCGGGAAAAATCGGTACAGACTATCTTTCTCTTATGAATATAATAAAACTAAAGACTTTTTGGAGTTATGAAGGATGCAGTACTTCTCTATAGGTACTCAAGATTAACAGGATATTGAGTGAAAACGAGCATTTTACCCAACCCTCCCCCCCCCCTTTAAACATCGCCGTCCTAAAGATGGTAAACCATTAAAAATATATTGTTTATTGCAAAGTCTCAAAGGTTGCAGGATATTAAATATTTCAAGATCTCTTATGTCACACTCAAAAACAGATGCAATCTCACCACAATGAAGAATATGAATGCTTAAAGCTGTATACCAATCCTTTCCCATTTCCAATGATCTTGAGCTCTTGGGTACTGTCCATATGCCATTTATTCCTGGAAATATAGAATTCAGAGGTTGGGAATCTGGTTTGATAAATTCAAATAGTGTACTATGGCTTAACATTATGCATAAAAAAACTTATGTTTCGGCACAAATCGTCAAAATATATAAAGAATAAATTCTACAGTGTTGGTTATATATACATTTAAAGATCAATACAAAGCACTTACCAATACTGTCAAACCAACATTTGATTCATATACTGTTATATTTGTTAAAAAAGTCAAACATAAAAAATAAAAAAAGTCTCCTCAAATCATCTCTGGAATCCATTGCAAAGGTCGGATTTTGTCTGCTCTGGTCTCCTTCATTCTCGGCACAATGTCAGACACGAGCTGCTTCATTACTCACACCTCTCCAGACAAGTCTTCACCGTCACTGGCCCTGTCATGAGTCAGGTATGTGTGAGCCTCTGAACTACAGACATTACTCCAAAGAGTACATTTCCTTCATGAGACAGCTGTCTGTATCTATCTACCTTTAAAGAGCCAACATTTGTAACAGCGTGTTTCAGGTCTTAGAATTTGTTTTGTTATTTTGAAATTTACATTGTTTTGTTCTGTGGGGAAAAAAACCCTTAATATCTTGATATTAAACAATTTAAGACATAGTACGTAAAAACTTAAATGTAAAAAAAAAAAAAAAAAGAATAAAAAATAAAACTTACGATAACTAAAACTGAAATAAAAATAAATTAAAGACACATAGAAATATTAAAAAAGTAATAAAAAATACAACAGAACACAAAGAAATCACAAAAATAAAAATAAATAAAATAAAAGCATAAAGTATGAAAATTAAAGCTAATTCAAAATATTAATAAATAATATATAAATAATAAAAAACACAGATTTAAACATTTAACCTGAACCATTTCTCAATTTTCCAAGACTTGATTATTATTGTTGTTTTATTTAATTTAGTACTAAAGTCATATTTCCATATGTTAATGATGAAAAAAGAACAAATCTTTCTCCTGTAATTACCTTCATCACAAGTCACGTCCGGCTCTTGTGCACTAGATTGAATTCCATCTGACACTGTGTGTTTGTTGCATGAATGGACATATATTCACACTACACACTACACAAACTGAATCCATTGGGAGAGGTTGAGTTTGTTGACTAACGTAATCCAGCCATTCTTCACTTGTAGCTCTAGGTTGAAAAAAGAGGAAAGAAATCAAACTCTCACTGGCAAATTTCAGGCAAGGACTCATCAGTTTGATTTATAGCAACTCCAGTGACACCCATCATTTCTGAAATAGCAGTTACTGACAGATAGCATCACACGAGACGGCCAGTGTCAGGGTGAGGAAGAAGTAATGCTCAAACAATGCTGAAATGCATTTGCTATTTCAGAGCAGAGACACATTTGTTACAGGTTGACACTAAATATTATGAATGGCCAGGAGATTGGGGTGTTCTCAGGTTTTTCAGAGACAGTCACTGATGCCTCTGGTAGAGAGTTCACTTGAATTTGTGAATTATCAGGAACATTTTTGTGGTCATATATTTAAAGGTGAACTCAGGTGAGTACTTTTATCCTCATTAAAAATAAAAGTTCCTAATTTACTTGAAAAATTTAACTTTTGAAAATATATTTAAATGACAGTACATACATCTAAATGAACAAAACATTAGTTTTTTAAGACTATTTACTGGAGATTTCATATTTTTTAAGTGTGCATTGTATTAATTATACTTCTAAATGTTTATGCTGTTTATTTCTTTATATGTAGGTTTTTAGCAAATCTTCTTTATTAACTATACAGAATATATACTTGAGTTCCAGAAAGTATTGTTTTTTTTTTCTTTTGCAATAAAATTTGTTACTGTTTTGCCCACCTGAATAATAAACAGCAAACATTATTTTGCAGACCTCTGCAAGATCATAAGATCATAAATCATTATTTAAAGAGTTCGGTGTGCTATCTAATCCCATTGCAGAAATAAGTGATTAGTTGGAATTAACTAACAAAAGAGATGTCTTTGAGTTGTCTCTCTCTCTCTCCTCTCTCCCCAGATTAAAGAAAATATCTAATCTTTAGCTGCCCCAACCAAAGAAAGACTCTATGGAAACCTGGCATCCACAATCATCACTGTGTCTTGTTGCTTTTCTGTAATTATATCTGTAGAAAAGAATGACCCTAGATAATATGCACTGACTAATTCTGCCATTAAATGACAAATCTACCAAAACAGTAAATTAAACATTCACATTACTTATCCTGCAAGAAAAGTAAATTATATGGTAATTGAGCAATAGCATAAATATTGCATGAGAAAGAGAGCTATTATCCCAAATATTATCACGAGTCACGACTGTGATTCAGCCACAGTGAGGCCAGTAATCAGCCAAAATAGTTACCAGAATAGCCAGTTACTTTGCCTAGTTTAGTTTCCACAAAAAGTCTCAAATCGACTATCACATGCCTTGAGCAACACTGCAGCAACATTTCATTTCTAGATGTACTGTAACTAAATGGTTCAGTAAATGATGTATTCCATGACTTATTCCACTCCTCCTCATATCATTCCAAACATGTATGAATTTTCTAGAGCTGCAACAATACTTAAAAATACATGTTTGTTTTCTAAAGTAAAATAACAGCATTGGAGTTTGAACCAACAGGAAGAGTAAATTTTTAATTTTATAAAAAAAATACATTTTAATTTTTGATAAACTACCCCTTGATACCTGTGAAAGGCAGAAAAATTAGGAAACATACGTCATCTGTCCGGAACTGATTACATTTTGAATATGGATATTTTTCTTACAAAAATGCATCAATGCCCCACAGAAGGCCCTTGTTCACCCCCAAGAGCCGTGTGAGACACTTTTTTTATGGCTCTTTTTTATTTAACCTCTTTTGGATTGATGCATGCAACACCCACTTAAGTGAGCATTTAAAGTCTGAAAAAAATTTGTTTAGAAATGTTTTTAATGGAATAGCTTATTGAAGTTTTATACAAAATATTAAAAATAATTTTAAAAGGCAAGGTTATTATATATATATATATATATATATATATATATATATATATATATATATATATATATATATATATGTATATATATATATATATATATATATATATAATATAGATAGTTTCAGATAGGACTGTTACAGTAAACCAAAAAGGACTGTTCACAAGGCCAAAACTTGAAATGGTTGTAATGCAGTGTTTTGTTTTTTGTTCTGTTCAAATATACCCTGGAAGATTTAAAACACTTCTTGTAAATGTGGATATTATTTAAATACATGTAATTGTATTCTTTATATTCTGACTCAACAAAACTGGCATTCTAAAATCTAGCATCCATCTTTTTCATCCACCTGCTAACATACATATGTGAAAGGCTTCCATTTGTTTTGAAATATTTTTACAAAAAAAATTATAAGGCAAAGCACTGTTCATTTTTCTATTCTCGTCTCTCACAGAAGTTGAGTTGGAGGCGGGGGGACAGGTGGGCTGCCAGCTGTTCCTGCAGTACCCAGCCATCACCCAGAAGAGCCAGATGTGAAATCTAAACACCTCAGAGAGAGGGCTCCCCTTTGAACGTGAAGGGCTATCAGTGTCTGCAATGTGACAAATGGCTTTATTTATATGCAAAGCTGTAAAGAAATATATTGGATCAGTTTTACCATGCTAAGGAAGAGATCAGTGCTAAAGGCAACCATAAAATCATACAGGACGGCATTACGTTAGTGTTTTCACACTTCATTCTCCTCTGAGAAAGATTAGCAAGTTGCTGCAGGTGTCACTGTGCATTAATTACAGTCAGATGTGACTATGAAGTCATGAATGACAGTGAGTTTCATGTGTGCTTGCAAAATTATGCACTGCATCCATGTTTCTTTTGAGATTATTAAACTATAAAGTCCTAATTGAAAAATACATTAACAAAAATTGTTGTTATCTGAAACAGCAACAGCAGCAGCGGCGGCATTATTTAATGTTGTTTTGTATGACCAGGAGGTTGTATTATACAATTATCTTGCTTCCCACAACCCACAGTTCACCAGCCTCTTAATCAGGTTCTGCAATATGATTAATATGATTGAACTTCCCCCTCGGGATCTCACAAGACTTGTGCGACTGACTTCTTATCTAATTATCATGATTATCTTGAGAGTGCAGAGAGTGAATAGATGACGATAATAGCAATAACAACAACAATAATAATAATAATAACTTTGCCCAGAAGAAAAATGAATAAGATCCTCTACATACTTCATAATTTGACTTTAGCTCCAAGGCCCACCAACAACCAATTCACAAACACCATTTAAGAATTACCATTCGTTCTTGGGCTTCATTGCCACTTGGGGAAGAGAAAGCAGGGCAGGGTTACTGACAGGGCATATGGGGCACATCCAAGACTCCCAACGGTTTCATCCTCCAGCACAGTGTCCCATTAACATCCATTGTTATTAACATAGTCTATAACTGACACTATAAATGGTGTTTTGGCCTGACCTTGAGAATAATGTTTATTATACCACTCTATTATTCCCCTATATGGTAAGTACAGGAAGATGATGCTGTAAAGACATGGTAGCGATACCAGTTTCAAGTTCATTTAAACCTTAAGAGAGCAACAATTTAGCCTTTCATTGAGAGGTCAGAATCTTGACAGGACCTCTCTGGCCACTATTAGCCAATCTGGATGTGGTAAGCGTAAAATGCCGTTAGCTAGATTCGTCAAGAGACATTTGCTGAGTCAGGTGTGTGTTGTGGGTGACTGACTGTAATGGATAAATTACCTGCAGCCATTTTGGGAATGAAACCACACAAGTGAAGGCTGGAGGGAAACTGAGACTTTATAGACCTGAACAATGTCAGTGTGGTAAGTGTGATGTGAAATGAATGTTATCTCGACATGATGGGAGACATAAATCATGCTGCTGACAGCGATTTGACTGCAGTGATTGTGCTTTGAGTATAAAGTGTTGTGTACCAGAGCAGTAGGTGTTTCTGCTGCACTAACTTAACTACATGAACTGCATGCCACTAAATGGTACTGACAGATGCTCCAGTAACAGTTTAATTAAGCTAAAGGGTGCCAAGTCATTGCATAAATATTATTATTGGTTCTTACATCTGTCTGCATTTTAAATAAACTAACAACAACGGATAAACAAAACAAAATCTAGATTTTAATCACAAAGTCAACAATTAAACTGTTTAACCTTGGAATAAAAATAATAAATCACATATTTTACAGAGGCCTACATATTCAATCCGGAGATCCAGACATGAATATCTATAGATTGTTCAGAAGTCTTGTACAATATTAAAATGACTGTTTTACATTAAATCCTAAAATATTATGATCCATTATAAAAACATTTAACATTACATTTTAATTTATATAATCTAAGCCAAATAAACTAAAGACATATTTAAATATTTACAATGTGAACAAATGGTTTTCTGTCATTTCCATCATCATTTTGAGATCTTTACACTGAATTGTATGTACTGCATCCACTGCTGAACATCATAAATAGACAAATCAAATAAACTAGTACATTTAAATAATAATAATAAAAAAATCAAGCATGTTTTGAAGAAACTCATTATATATGCTACAGTACACACTGTAAATACTACAACAGATTTGCCTGTTAAAAACTTTGATGAGAACCCACTTCATTAAGCATCTTGATATTTTCTAAGCCTGCTGAGTGGATTTATAAGTGCATCCAGATGCAGAACTGTGAAAGGGAATGAATGCATTCTGCTTTTAATTACCAGCATTAGCATTTGTAATCCAAATCATCTTTCCAAGAAAGCCAGAGTAAATTCATGACAGCTTGTCAGATGCTTTTAGTTTAGCTCAGCATTGCACACACACAATTTAATTTTTATAATGTCAGTAACTAAATTTCTATTGAACATGCACTCTTTAGGTCATTAGACCTCATTGTCCAATGTCTCCTGAGGCTCAGTCCTGTCTAAAGTAGTCTTCAAACTGCCCTAGATTATTGGCAGAGGAAATATAATTAATATTCATTGTTCCTGTCCACAGTGACAGATCTGGGATTCAAAATGCTACAGTAGCTGCACCAAAGCATGCTTACTCTCTCTGGATTACTGTGTGTGTGTGTGTGTGTGTGTGTGTGTGTGTGTGTGTGTGTGTGTGTGTGTGTGTGTGTGTGTGTGTGTGTGTGTGTGTGTGTGTGTGTGTGTGTGTGTGTGTGTGTGTGTGTTTTACAAGTATAAAGCCCAAGGTCCATTTTATATTTCATGCATTATTTATTTATTTTAATTTTTGTTATTATAATTTTTTTTTTTTTTTTTTTTTTTTTTTTTTTTGTAATTCTCTAAGAGGCCAATCCACATCTTTAAAATAGTTTATGTCATGTTTACATGTGACATATTTTGACTTAAGAATAGTTCACATCTCTTTATATTCTTACATTACATTATTAGGTAATATTTAGGCAATAAAGACTCAACTTTAACATGGAAGTTCTAATTGGCTTGTTGAGCAAGTATATTATTCAAATGAGTGCTGAGTGGGAGAAAGCTGTTACTGATATGCATGGATGTGTAATATTTAATTGCTGTAACTGTGAGGCTGTTAGTGATGCTAAACCAAACAAATGCCCTCAAACAATTAGCCATGTTATCATATACTTCCACAGGATGACTGTACACAAATGTTTACAAACAATAAGTTATTTCTGCTGCTCTCAGGGGCATTTTAATTAGGATGTGTCTAGATTTAGTTTTAGACAATGCTGATCTTTACTGAAATGCACGGATTGATTCAAGACACCATAATGCCAAGGGCGAAGTTGCCTGCTTCAGCTGCTCTTGTAAAGAAAAAATATAAGCAAGCTTTTGTCCCCTACGTTTGTTACACTAAATGAAACATCAAAGTTCTTGTACAGTTCTTATATAGCATTTTGTGATTAAATTCTGAATGATTCCATAATACAAAATATGTGTAAAAACAACATCTTGAGGCTCTAAAATAAAAACCTTAGCCCTAAGAACTCTTTAACTGACTCACTGAGTGAAAAAATGGTCCATATACAGTACGTGGCAATGAAAGACCAGCACAGTGAACTAATCTTGACCCTAAAATCCATAAGCCCACCTAAATCTTCCACCATACACAATGCACACATTATTCACATCAGAGTACCAGAATCTCAAATCATTCATTTTACATTACTGGATGAGTGTTCGACTCAAAATGACCGATGACCAGGTTCTGTATTGCAGCACTGTTACATAACAGTGTTGGCCTTCATCATTTATTTTGTGGAGCAGTTTGAGTTCTGCACATCAATGAGGGTTCATGATCTTTTTAAATTCTCAGATCACAGATGGGTGTGAAGACAGACCGCTGTTACACAAACACCACAACAGAGGAGCTGTCAGTCAAACACAGACACATCCTGTGACATCTGAGGCCTGCACTGACAGATGGTCAATAAAGCTCTAATACGACATGCCATGCTACATGAAAAGAGAAGTGAATATGAGGCTGGAAGATTTCGTTTCTGTGAAGAGTGGGACGGGGCCGAGAGCCATGGGAATGGAGAGAGGCCAGAGGAGTGAATGATAATGGGTGAGACCTGCGCCACACACCGGTCACATGCCCCACGGAGGAGCTCTGGAAGAATAAAAGGAGGAGTAACGAGAGTAAAGGACGAGAGAGGAGCAGGCCTGGACTTTAGTCGTCCATGAGGGGTTATACAAACACATTTCATTCCAGTGGGGAAAAAGATCAAGGTACAAAAAAACTTAAATTTCCAAAAACAGATAAATACATTTGAACACAAGTCCAGATGACTGCCCACATTTACATTCTATATAGTCTATTCAGCATTCAGGAACGTAAAATAAGAGAGATATTATTCAAAAACAATAGAACTAATGATAAGTGTAAAAATAATGTTTGTTTATGTTCCACCAAAAATATATGCCTTTGCATTCTTTGAGATTGAATGTAAAATTTCTTTGAGGAACGCTAAACTTTTGCAAGTGAATGAAGAATGCAAATTGAGGAACGCGCATTGAGGAATGCAAAAATTTTTGAACAAATACAACGTTTCTAAAGGGAACACAAAACCATTGAAATACAAATGTATCTGGTATTTTCTGAACCATTCTTTTTACCATTTTCACCACGTCCCTTTAGGGCAGGGTTCCTCAAATCTAATCCTGGAGGGCCAATGTGCAGTAGAATTTAGCTCCAACCTTGATCAAACTCACCTACCTGTGATTTTCTAATGATCCTGAAGACACTGATTAGCACGCTAAGGTGTGTTTGATTAGGGTTAGAGCTAAACCCTGCAGGAAAGTGGATCTCGTGGGCCAGATTTGAGGATCCCTTTTTAGGGGATCCATAAAATGGTGCTAAAGCCATGTTCCCACTAGACTTTGAGTAGGAGAAATTTCCACAGACATTGCAATGGTGGTAATATATAATAAGTCACACTCTGTTGTATTTATTCAACATATATAAAATTTTACATATGCATTCTACTGCACTTAAATGCAACACTGTAATCCTGCAGATTTAAAATTTGTGTTCTTTTAATACAGTTATGAGATCTCGCTGCGACATATCAATCACATGATATGATGTGGCAGGGCAGAGTTCACCAGACTTGAATTTTGAACGCAGTGAAATTCGCATGACCTTGCATTTTCTGCATTCTGCATTCATTTGCATATGAATGGAAGTCAATAAAATGAAAAGTGCACTGTGACCGGCCCTTTACAGAGAAGTAAATGTTTAATGTATCTCCAAAATATTAAATTCTATTTTTGGCCAAATGTCACTGGATCATTTTAAAAAGGCAACCGTCAATCACCAGAATATGTGTGAACTTATAAATGACAGGAGTCAGAGACAAGAACCGACTTCTTATTGCTTTAGCACTGTTACAGACACTCAGCTGCTGTCTGCCAACATACAGAACCCGAAAATAGTAAATGTAGGCAGGATTACATAAAAAATCTGCCTGTACTCTGCACTGTATGCGGGAACATAAAACACATAAAGGCACATTTAAAATGTGAATTTCTCACTGTTGATGAAAAACCACTGCTGGTCACCTTCCTTCCCACAGGGACAATGAGAGAGCTAAATGTTTCTTTGATGGTCTCATTGCAACTGTTTGGCACCTCATCTGTTTCAAGGACAGCATAAAGAAAAAAGAGAGATAGATTTAGAGTTTTGGTATCTTCAATTGAATTCCGATTTGAAACATTCCACTAATCATCTTCTCTGATGTATTGCGCAGCTGGCTCCCATTCGCCAAGAGATTTGTCATAATACCCAGCCTGAGCCAGATTTATTTCCATCTTGTCTGCGGCCTTTTGTCTTGATCTTACAACATCCCTTCATTAACATAACTGATGCTCACAGGGGACGATTTCCATACACGACTCAATGTCTTTTTACTCACGAGCAGTTTAACCTGGAAGACTAGTTCAGAGAAAAGCCTGAGACTATCCAAATTGTCTTGATAATCACTCTGCTCATAATTATGTTTAAAACAGTGAAACAAAGAGGATAATGGCTTAATATTATGCACAAAATATTGACTTTATGCTAATTATGTTTTTATATGAATCTAATGTGTGGCACATAATACAAAAACTCAATTTATTTTTAATTAGACCTAAATTCTGTTACCTAAAAACTGGTGGTTCATATAAAAGTTTGTGCATCAGTGAAGCTGTATTATTTATTAATAAGATGTGAGATTATTGGATGGTGGCATAAAAAAAATGCTGAGTGCCCAGGATAGCTCATAAACATGTAAGTGCCTGCCAAAGGACCCTAAATATCCACTGACTGTTCCCATATCAGAGGCAGCGGCTGATGTCTCGGCAGTCTAGAGCACAATGTGCATATGTAAGCAGGTTTGGGTCTTTACTAGCCAAGGGAAGAATCTGACACTACCATCCCAGTGTTTTTATTCATTAAACATAAACTTGGACTTGAATTCATCTAAAGAATTGAAAGTGAATGACAGTGATTAAAGAATTTTTATCATTTCAGAATGGAAAAAAAAAGAAAGAAAAAATCTTGATGTCCGATTTAAATATTTAGGCACAGAGAGACTAGCTGTGTTAAAAATCGCATAATTTCTATTTGTTTTGAAACTTACTTGTTAAATTGTATGAATATGGGTAATTTAAATCAATTTCAGATGTATTATATCTGCTGAGTTGTCACCGCCACTGTTGTCCTGGGGATCAGCTTTTTATGTTATAGAGGAAAAAGATAATTTTCTGTCAATAACATGCTATGGAAAACTGTTACAAAAGAGCATTTATTTTCAAAGAATCTTTCTTCTTAACTTGCAGAAGAATTTTATGAAAACCTTTATTATCTATATTCATCCAAGCAGGGCGGGCGCAAGCTCAAATGCCGCTCTAGGCAGAGCACAATCGTGCCGCCCCCACCTCACATTCACAATTAGGGATCCTTAAGATGCATGTAAAAAACTTTTTTAATCTATGAAATTACACTAAAATAAAAACGTGCAAGCATGTTTTCAGAGTTTTTTTTTTTTCATTCTGCAAAAAGGTGAAAAGGGACACAATGCAACAGCTGCGTATAATTTCTGTTTTATAGGCTAATAGAAAGTGTACAGAAAAAAACTAAACATATGCACACAACTCTTTAGCTCACAAAACTGGAGGACTTCAAACAATTCATGCCCATCAACATCCCGCGAGTCTCCATGAGTCAGGGCCTTTTCCAGTCCTAAGCAATCCTGAAGAACTATTGTATTCTACTTTTCTTTGAGAGATGCGATGTCATATAAAAATCCAAATACCATGGGCGCCATGGTCTCTAAGCAGCGAAAAGCGCTCTTCCACGGAGGCGATTACTCATGACCAGATAATTTTATTAGTTTTGACATTTTTGAATATAAATTAAAGTATTTTGCATGCATATATAGACCGACTAATAGGGCGCTGCCGGGCGGGAATTTTTATTCGAAATGTAAAGTTTTTTTATTTAGCTATTTATAGCTACTACAAAAATTCTGTTGAAGTGCCATAACCTATGTGAAACAAACAAATACATTAATAACTCTCTCTCTCTCTCTCTCGCCTTCTCTTTCTCTCTCTCTCGCCTTCTCTCTCGCCTTCTCTCTTTCTTGCCGCCCTGGCTGAGCTGCCGCCCTAGTTTGCCTATAGGCACGCCCCGGCCCTGCATCCAAGCTGCACTTTGCACTGCTTCAGGATGCAAAGGCACATTTTATGCAATGCATTTTAATAAAAGTACACTCCTTAGTAGGGGTGCTCCGATCACGATCGGCCGATCGTTAATGCGCATCTCGTCAGTAAAGCCGGTTTTCTAATCAGCGGTTAATTCCATCAGGTGCGTGATTTCACATGGAGCAGCTGTTACTACACCGAGCCGTTGTTAACTGAGAAGATGCGCCAATAAACGCTGAAAATTAACGTGATTTGCGCATCTTCTCACTGTAATATAGTCTTTATCTACACTGGCAACACAACAGTAGACTTCAGACTAAATGACACTGATGAAAAAAGATAGAGAGATTCTGCACAGAACACACAAGCCCCTTTCACACTGCACGTCGGACCCGCAATATTCCCGTAACATTGCCTGGTCGCCTTCTGTGTGAAAGCAACCACGTCCCGGAATTGATTACCGAATCGAACCCGGGTCGGGGACATAGTAACATTGCGGTAATCGATCCGGAACGAGCGCTGTGTGAACAAAAGCCAGATCTAATTCGGTATCGAAGTGATGACGCGCGTTATCGCGCGACTCTTTTACCGGCTGTTTTGAAGGAAGATCAACATTCGCGACGAAAACATATGAGCAAACTGTAATGAAGCAGAGATCAGTTAGTTCCTCACTTTCCGCGCTGACGCAGAGATCGTTTGCTTGCTTCAGTTAAAGTATAACGAGCCAAGCGTTGTCGACTCGTACATTACACGTCACGCGCTGATGTCACGTGTCGTTACGGGATCTTCAGGGGTTGTGTGTGAAAGCACGCACATATACCGGGTCATCACTGGCAGTGTGAAAGTGCCAAATCTAGCGACCAGGGAACAATTACAGGAACACTTTACCCCTGTATTTGCCGGAATGGCAGTGTGAAAGGGGCTACAGTGAGTCATTACCTGCAGTTTACAATATAACTACAATTATGTTTTTCCCCTAATAGTAGCTAGACGTATATATTTCACCACAAAGCTCATTTGCATTCAAATGTGACCTTGTAGCAAATTTGCGATGTCACATGATGAGAAATTAAATCATGTGCAAATCAGTACAGAAAAGTTAGATTGATTGGAAAATATAACCAACACCAGATACAATAATAAGATACAAACTGACAAGTCATAATAAACAGATTAGTGCTATCAAACGATTAATTGTATCCAAAATAAGTTTTTGTGTACATAATATATATGTGTGTGTACTGTGTATATTTATTATGTATATAAAATTATATATGCAAGCATGAATATATTTAAGAAAAATAAATGTTGTTTATATATAAAATATTTATACTTATATATAATTAAAATTATTTATGAATATAAATACATGTAAATATTTTGTAAATACATATAAGTACAGTATGATTGTGTATTTATATATACATAATACATATATACAGTACACAAACAAATTATGTAAACAAAAACCTTTATTTTAGATGCCATTAATCGTTATTAATAGTTTGACGTTTGACAGAAAATATATCTTTGAGAAAAAGAAGACCCACAGGAAAACAATTAACACTGACACAGACACAGAAAGCAAGAGAGAGGAGGAAATAAGAAGCCATGTAACGCAATGCTTACACACAACCCATTCTCACTCCAAAGGCGTCAAAAACCGAAGCATGGTCAAGCGCCCCTAGCGTCACTTTTATGACGCCAAATGTGCCTCTCGGCGTCGACTATCGAAGCACTACGACCTTCATTGCTTTCATTGGGAAACTTTTGGCGTCAGAATTCGACACGAGGACATGAGATGTTTATCGCTATGAAATCACGTTCGAGAAGTCTCATTCAGCACACATCGCGCGATACTTGCTATCAGTTCCACAGTTTGGGTGAGTAGTCGTATATACGCTCTTTTAATGCCTTTTATCAAATGTATTCTGTCTTCTTTATTAATCAGATTAGTGCCATATGTTTAATCGCTGTATTATATCGGTCATCCGCGGCTGTCTTTGAGTTTCATTGCGTTTAAATAAATGAACACAGCTGCTAATTAGTGTGATTAAACTCTATCTGTCACGTGACGTGCCATAGACCTTCGATTCCGTTTTATATTATTATTAATTTCAGGATCAATGATGTAAGTTGTATTTGTAGTAAAATCATGGTAATCACGACACAATAATAAATGAAATGTGAAGTTAAAACACAGTAAATGGGACATTAGTAACTGTAACTGTAGTTTTACTATGATATATTAATAATCAATACAACAATACAATAATCACCAAACCAGCTATGTTTGTATCACTGTAATGCTAGTGTTTTTATGTGCTTTTATACGACAGATATCACAGTAATCATGTGTTCTGTACCATGCTTTTAATACCTTTTAATGTGAATCCAAAAAAAAAAAAAAATCAAATTAAAAATAAATAATAAAACATGTATTTTTCCATCTTGCAGTTCATTCATATCAGTTTATATATATATATATATATATATATATATATATATATATATATATATATAATATATATATATATATAATATATATATATAATATATATATATATATATATATATATATATATATATATATATATTTTTTTTTTAATATATATATATATATATATATATATATTTTTTATTTTTTTTTTCATATATATATATATATATATATATATATATATATATATTTATTTTCATATATATATATATATATATATATTTATTTTCATATATATATATATATATATATATATATATATATATATATATATATATATATTTATTTTCATATTATATATATATATATATATATATATATATATATATATATATATATATATATATATATATATATTTTGCTCACAGATCATTATTAACATTCTGTATATAATTCAATTTTATTTTCTCTCCCCTTTTTTATTATTTATATTTTTAGCTGAAAAGACGTAAAGGCAGTCAGCCCAGTGGTGTTTCTGGAGAGGGATTCCTTCAGAAATGGAGAAGACAGAAAGCTGCGGAGGCAGATATTTGCAGCAGTAAGTCTGTGATAGTTTGTCTCTTTTATCAAAAATTCCTGCTGTTATAATTTGTACAGCATTTGTTGTTTCTTAAACTGTTGCACTGTCCAAATACCCACACTTGCCATCTTTTCACTTGACCACTTGATTACTTATTTGACATCTTTCCTGTATTTGGCCTAGTGTTCAAGTGAGCATGATGACCACAAGTGTGTGTCGAACTTTTCATGACCTGATGACTGTGTTTCCCAATCCTGATCCTGGAGAACCCCAGCACTGCACGGTTTTGGCGTCTCTCTTATCTGCCTTGGAGTCTTCACTGATGAGCTGATGAGTTGAATCAGGTGTGTTTGATCAGGGAGACATCTCAAATGTGCAGTGTTGGGGTTCTCCAGGACCAGGATTGGGAGCCACTGCCTTATGGGACACTTATGTGTTTAAAGAGATTTTTAATATCTAATTATCAATATTTCACATACTGTACTAAACACATCACAGTCTTAATAATCCAGTTTAACACTTGTATGATATTGTACAAGCCCCAGGACGGTCTCATCTGACACTATCAAAAGAATTAATTTGACTATAGCTTGCTATTAATTACTTGCTTTCAATAATGGATTCATTTAACATTTAATTATACAGCATCTTTACAGAGGTGTAATGTACAAGTTGCACGTAATTAATAATATGTCCTTCCTTCTGTCTTACAGGATTTTTTCCAGATAATGCTGTTCTTCTTTTTCAGGTCTAAAATATCGAGCTCAACAGCTATTTTAAGAGCCAACCCTCATAAACCTTCCTAAAACCTAAAAGAGCTATTACTGAGTCTCAGCGAATCTTGCCATGATCAGCTCTTCCCAGGTACATTTGTTTAGAATATTTTTTAATCAACATTTACTCATCAAATGCTCTGGTCTGAATCTTACTTTAAATTAACTTAATTATGTTTAATGAGCAATATTAATTGCACAGAGAGTAAGCAGAGATTTTCTTGTTTCACAGAAGAGAAGGAAGACCAAGGAAATTATTTGCTCAGGATGAGAAATGAAGACAGCCATCTTGTGCTCAAACAAACAGAAGTCCTTTGGTATGTGTGTGTTGAAGCAATGTTATACAACATTTTATGATGATCTCTCACAGAACTGGTCATGTCAGCCTTGATTTCGTTTTATACTATTACAATTACAGCATGTTAGCAAAGTGTGACTGGACATTTTTAATATTATGTTTTTAAAAACACACCACCTGTTTTAAAAGCAGACAAGTATCATGAAATTGGTTTAGTTGATATAAACACCAATTGACATTATTTCATTGTTTTGTAAATGTTATGTTATTAATTGTGAATTGATAGTTGATTGGTTTGAAGCCAGGCATTACACTGCACAGACTAAAACACATTTGTGAGAGAAGTCAGGAACTTTGGAGAAAGATTCTAGAGGAAGAAAACACATTTACTGCAACAACAGATGAATTCTAGAGTCTCTGAGAACTACACATGCTAATGTCTCATGAGCAAGACCTTTGCTTCTGTAACCTTTTCTTAATTCTTGCAGAATGACATATTTATTGCAGTATTTTTATTTGTACAGATGATCTCATCAGCCAAATGAGGGGTTTTGACCAAGTGATGCTCTTGAAAGGACTGAAAGAAGAGGATGTGGTAAATTCTCTTCAGAGAAAAAGCTTCTCAAAAGGTCTTAAAGCAGCTTGAAGAATGGTAAGTGTACAGTACTACAAGGCTCATAGTTACTCACACTGCTAAAATCACACAGAACATAAGCTGAGCTCTCTGTCCATTAAACAACTTCATCTGGATTGCTTGTTTCACTTTGACCAGGTCTGGGATCTTAGGACTGAGAGATCATCTGGCTGAGAACAAGCTACACCTCATCAGTGCTGGACATCAACCACAAACTGTTTCCAGACACTAGAGAAGAAGAACACGATGGGGAGATGAAACCAGTTTAGATGTGATGATAAGGAATCATTATTTTCTGGAACAGTATCACATGTCTTATATGTATCACATGATCTGTATCACAGTTGACTGGATGGGACTGTGTGACTTTTAAGGACATTTCATCACTCATCCGTGGGAACTGATTTATATATGAGGTTAATGTATCTTTGATGATAATTATTTTCATTGAATCTTATTTGTCTTGATGCTACTTTATCAACTTTATAGTCTATGCTTCAATAAAATGAAAATGGTGAATATTGTGTTCTGAAGATTCTTGGTAAATACATCATTTTACTAGGTAGGCTCATATGTGTTTATTTTAGACTTGGAAAAACGACATATTAATTATTGGGATTATTTTTTTATTTAAGACATGAACATTTTTGATCGGATTAATAACATCTGGGACATCAGTACACCAGAAAGTATTTTTTTATATTTTAGTAACAAATATGCACATTTTTTGTGAAATACAGGGAGTTACAAGATTAATTATTCTGCATTACAAGATGGTGCCATGGGCTTTATTGTTACAAACACTTGAGGGATAACTGAGAATGTAGCAGGAATGATCAACGTGGATCTTGTACTGCATTAAAACCAAGAGCACGCACATTACTGATGTCCAGCACCTGAGGAGCAAGATACGGGGGTGAGGAGGACATTTTTACACTGATTTCGGCTAATTAGTTATATATAATGCTAATATATATATATATATATATATAAATTAATATTCTTAGCACTGCATGAATTTGTCCTTGTGTAATAGTGAAGTATCACAATGTGTATACATTGTCCTTGATTACTGCTTTACAGTGGGGAATAGATAATGGCAAGTTGTTGCAGGTTCATCCATTATATTTCTTGCCATTTACTTCAAAAATCAAAGAAATAATCTATTATTTTCATTATTAAATCATTTCTTTATAATTTTTCCATGTTTCATCAGATGGCCTCACAATGTCCTGTCAAAAGGTATAATAGCCATGATGAATAGAATAGAAAACAGAGGACTGTGAAAACTGTCAGATATAAATGTGACTCAGCTCAGTTTGTTGTTCATGATGAGGAGAATACATATATGTAGGTTTTACTGCCCTGCTACCCCCAGGGGCCCAGTAGCACCCCCCGGAAGAGCCCAAAACTGTGCATTTCAAATGGCTGTAAATCAGAGTCCAATTAACATATCAAAGAGAAAATGGGGAGGATTATTACTTATGCTATGCTGATAAAATAATGTTGAGCTCAGTTTTCAGAAATAAGTGGAAAGCTGGCATAAAAGCATTTTAAATATTGCTCACTGTAAAATACCACATTTCAGCCTGCCTCTCAAATATATCACAGATGTTTGCACAATAAACATATTTAGATATCCAGTTTACCTTAAAATAAATAATTTATTTAGTTTCGTTAATAAAAAGTTTTAAACTACATTACCCACAAGCCTCCGTCGTTCTATCTATAGAAAGGCAACACTAGGGGGCTGTTTTTTGTAGTTCATTGAAGTTATGCTTAGGGTTAGGATTAGGATCTCGCTAAAGATGTCATTTTTCTCAAGATAGCAACACTTCATTGTTGACTTAATATATTACTAATGTGATGATAGGAGCAAAACATACTTTTTAACATGATGCGCTGTTTAATATGGGTTAAAAGATAGTCCAACCACAGACTGTCCTGAAAAGTCATAGCCAATGACATCTAGTAAGCTGAGCAGCAGCGTCACACTTCCTTATCCATGTATGACAGATGTCTTTCGTTTTTCGGCTGAAGGGATAGATTCGGTTAACAATAGATTAAGCTTGCTACTTATTAGATTCTGTTTTATTAACGTCTTCACCTTCCTCCGTTGTTCAGCTTGACAAAAAATGGGCAATATTGATGTGCACATGCCCAGCAGTCGCAGTTGTATCCAACAGATAGATTCCTCTCATTAAATATAAGACACATTTTTAAGATTTGTATTTTTTTTTTTTGACCAAAGACAAATATATTTACTAATCAAATGACTTGCTTCTAAAATTTACATTGTATATTACATTGTGTTTTAAAGTTAAAATTGTTCACATTTGTGTTTCTGTGATTTACCATTCTCTACCATTTGAACCCTAGGAATAAAAACAGAAATTATAAATTAATGAATGAATGAACAAATAAATACATAAAGCATAATAAACATGCATATTTTTGTAAGGATCTTCCATTATTTATTTATATGTCAAACTCATTTAAAGACAACATGCCCAAATTACTACACTGCATCCTCTGTCACCAAGCTCGTTTTTGCCACCATAAAGAATAAAAAGGCAGTTATGTTGTAAACATTAACTATTTTCAGTATGCAAATGAAAATGCTTTTATTAAAAAACAAAACAGTAAATACAGTATGTCTTTCAGAGAACACTGGAAAAAGATCAATTTTATTTAAAAAAATTAAATTGACCAAAATGTTATACAACACAATGTAAATGTTTCAAACTCACAAAAAACACCATGAAGACATAAATGTCAAGTGTGCAATATCATCTATAAAACTCTATCAGCACAGCATCAAATAAACACTGATTGTCTGAACAATGGAAGACAGAGAAAGTGTTCAGGAAAACAAACACCTGCTAGCTTTGACAATAACACCATGAATTCACTTCATGACTGGAGCTAGGGGATGACTGTGTATGAATATCTCCTTTACTAAAACTCTTAATTAAAGTCTAAAAAGTTCACTGTATGAAGCTTGAAAAAGAGAACAAAATGCTTTATCAATACGAAAAATACTATTTTTAACTATTGTTTTCATCACTGGTTCTGTAATGTATTCATTATGAGCTTATAAATAAAACAAAGTTACATCTTCTGCAAAAATCTAACCACTGCAAAGTCTAATCACTGATCCAGGGACCATATCTGTGTGTGTGGGGGATAAAGAGTTAACGAGGTGAGTCCTTGTGCATGATGGAGAACTGCAGTGTTATCCTCAAACAATCCTGTAAAACAGAAATATTACATTACATTCAACTTATACATTACACTGTGTTTTGTTTAGACCATAAAAGCAGCCTCTGTAAAGATGCTGTAAAATTAAATGTTAAATGAATCCATTATTGAAAGCAAGTAATTAATAACAAGCTATAGTCATATGAATTCTTTTGATAGTGTCAGATGAGACCGTCCTGGGGCTTGTACAATATCATACAAGTGTTAAACTGGATTATTAAGACTGTGATGTGTTTAGTACAGTATGTGAAATATTGATAATTAGATATTAAAAATCTCTTTAAACACATAAGTGTCCCATAAGGCAGTGGCTCCCAATCCTGGTCCTGGAGAACCCCAACACTGCACATTTGAGATGTCTCCCTGATCAAACACACCTGATTCAACTCATCAGCTCATCAGTGAAGACTCCAAGGCAGATAAGAGAGACGCCAAAACCGTGCAGTGCTGGGGTTCTCCAGGATCAGGATTGGGAAACACAGTCATCAGGTCATGAAAAGTTTGACACGCACTTGTGGTCATCATGCTCACTTGAACACTAGGCCAAATACAGGAAAGACTTCAAATAAGTAATCAAGTGGTCAAGTGAAAAGATGGCAAGTGTGGGTATTTGGACAGTGCAACAGTTTAAGAAAACAACAAATGCTGTACAAATTATAACAGCAGGAATTTTTGATAAAAGAGACAAACTATCACAGACTTACTGCTGCATATATCTGCCTCCGCAGCTTTCTGTCTTCTCCATTTCTGAAGGAATCCCTCTCCAGAAACACCACTGGGCTGACTGCCTTTACGTCTTTTCAGCTAAAAATATAAATAATAAAAAAGGGGAGAGAAAATAAAATTGAATTATATACAGAATGTTAATAATGATCTGTGAGCAATATAAATATATATATATATATATAAACTGATATGAATGAACTGCAAGATGGAAAAATACATGTTTTATTATTTATTTTTAATTTTTTTGGATTCACATTAAAAGGTATTAAAAGCATGGTACAGAACACATGATTACTGTGATATCTGTCATATAAAAGCACATAAAAACACTAGCATTACAGTGATACAAACATAGCTGGTTTGGTGATTATTGTATTGTTGTATTGATTATTAATATACCATAGTGAAACTACAGTTACAGTTACTAATGTCCCATTTACTGTGTTTTAACTTCACATTTCATTTATTACTATTGTGTCGTGATTACCATGATTTTACTACAAATACAACTTACATCATTGATCCTGAAATTAATAATAATATAAAACGGAATCGAAGGTCTATGGCACGTCACGTGACAGATAGAGTTTAATCACACTAATTAGCAGCTGTGTTCATTTATTTAAACGCAATGAAACTCAAAGACAGCCGCGGATGACCGACATAATACAGCGATTAAACATATGGCACTAATCTGATTAATAAAGAAGACAGAATACATTTGATAAAAGGCATTAAAAGAGCGTATATACGACTACTCACCCAAACTGTGGAACTGATAGCAAGTATCGCGCGATGTGTGCTGAATGAGACTTCTTGAACGTGATTTCATAGCGATAAACATCTCCTGTCCTCGTGTCGAATTCTGACGCCAAAAGTTTCCCACTGAAAGCAATGAAGGTCGTAGTGCTTCGATAGTCGACGCCGAGAGGCACATTTGGCGTCATAAAAGTGACGCTAGGGGCGCTTGACCATGCTTCGGTTTTTGACGCCTTTGGAGTGAGAATGGGTTGTTACACATTATTGGTTTCTGAAGTTGAGATATTTCCCAAACAATAACACATGGTTCAAGATAACCAGCTGAACAGTCACTGATCGACAGACTAGATACCTTGTGAAAATGAGTATTTATGCAAAATTATTTACATTCAACTTTAATTGTAACATAATGTAGTACAGCATAATTCAGTAAACGCGCACTACTCAGTATCTTCAACAGCTCCAACATTTGTCACTAGCAAGGACAATGACCTTTTCTTCTGTAAGTGTCATCTCCTAAATAAAAGCTCTGACCACCTTCCCACAACACTTTCACTCTTCTGTTTCCAACCACAGAGTGCAATTAACAGAGAATTTCACTAACCTTGGCTTGGCTTGTCAGGCCTGGAGCAGAGTGACTCTGAATGACTTTGAGAGGCCACAGGAGGATCAATAAGTCACAGACACCTTTCTCAACAGAGCTGTCAGCCCCACAAGATGCTTTTAAAGCAACAAAACATACTCCAGAAGCGTATGGAGTAAATTAGCTTGAGCTTATTAACTGAAAGAAAAAGTGACATTAGATTTGCCCTTTTCTGAATATGCACACATAACACAGAACTCTTGAAATGTAGACAATATTCTTAATTAGTTGCACATGTGTTTTTGGTTCATTTGGAGCTAATTGGAGCCACATTTCATCCAAAAATGAGGTCGTCCAAGTAATAGATGTGTTTTTTTTTTTTTTTTTGGAACAGATTAAGAGAAATTCAGCATCACTTGCTCACCAATGGATCCTCTACAGTGAATGGGTGCTGAAAAGCTGCATGCGTGTAAGAAACTAATTCATCATCAAGACATTAACTGCATTGCTTTCAGCTAAAAATGAGTCCAGTTAAATATCCATAGTATTGCATTATTCAGGGAAAAACTAATCTCATTTGAATCGGGAGAGAAATATGCACAGATCAAGCACTGGTTACAAGCGAATATAGTGCAAAACAGTTCTAAACTAATATGCTGGTGGATTTTGATGGTGGAGAGGAAAACAAGGGATGGACTTTTTTTTACTGGAGTTTTATTCCCACAGCGATGTAATGTTGTAATGAAGTATTCCTTTAAGCAAACACACACAGTTTCAAACTTTTATTTGTGTAAACTTCAGATTATTATATTATGTTCAAATTAAGTTCAAAATTTTAGTCTAAAAATCAGATTTTAAACAGTTTTTTAAAAATGTCTGTTTTTTTTTTTTTTTTTTTTATCCCACTTTCATTATAAACAAAATATTGTATTTTATCCAAAGAATAAAGTCATACAGGTTTGGAACAAGATGAGTAATGAATAATTTATGATAGAAATTTTTAGAATTAATTTTAAAATCGGCTGCTCACTGCACCCCATTCTCTGTGTTTTTACTCTGTGCCTGTTCTTCCTGTCTCCAGAGAGCTCAGGTTGGCCTCAAAGCCTACCTCTGTGAGCCTTATTAATAAAGCCCGAGACTGCAGGCTTTGCTCCAGACCTACCGCAGCTCAGAGTGTGATATGATGGACATTTTGTCAACAGAATCAAAGATAGATTAAATGAGAAAATTGTGGTTTTCAGTCTGACCCCATCTGTTCATGTATAAGATTAATTAACCTTAATTAACTTTCCACACACTTTGTGAAGGTTTGACAGGTAGCTGATTGACACTGTTCACTTAGGAGAAGCGCGCATGATTCATCTGGTCTCACTGTGTAGGCATGGCTTTTGAAAGAAGGCAAAACATCTTCTATTTTAAAAGGAACTTTTGCAATAAATACTGTTCTGCATTATATATTCCCAAGGGCAAGAGCGGTAAGGTTTGAAAGTTTGATCCTGCAGTAAAGGGAGTAAAAATGGCTGTAACCGTAAAAGGCAAAGTGCTGCCTGGCAGGTCAATCATCACTAAAGCTGCTGATACTGATAATGTCAACCATTATGAAGGCACATCAAACATGCAGTCACTCACCAGAGTGTATAATATGTAATATATGTAAAATAACCATACATTCATGATTATTTTTATGTTTAGTTTACTAAATAATGACAAATAAAACCTGTGAGTAAAACTTTTTACTCATGCATTTATTGTCATTTATCTGTTGAAAAGAAAACAAACATTCACAAGTTTGATTAACAGATTTTAAAGAGCATGGGTCATACTTGACCTTGAGCACTTTAGAAAAGCAACGAAAGGACTAAAACTCAAAAGTTGCCCCTGCATCAATGTAGAGGTGGTTGAACTCTGAGCTCCTGTAATTAACCTTGTCTTGCTTTGTGAGGTCACCCCGCTCAGAGTGACTGTACAATGTACAATGCATTGCACGGGCTTCACCATTAATTTAGCAATATGTGCTCAACACATATTGTAAGGGCTCGAAGTGTCTTGTTTTGGCATATGCACCCCCCTGGGCAAAACAACAGCCCGTTAAGCTGCTCTGTGGTTGTGAATGGAATATAAATGCTTTTTACTCTGCCCTGAGGCTTCAAGTCACCCTGGAAGAAATTTGTGTAAGCGAAGGTTAGCCATGAGGGGGTAAAATCACCAGATGTCTCTCTGTCACTGGTATATGGTTTTTTTTTTTTTTTTTTTTTTTTTTTTTTATAGCCTATTTATAAACAATTTTTTTATGTTATTTATTTGTTGACTTTTGAAGAATCTAGAAATAAACATATAAAGGATATCTTTAGAATTTCATTTATCTTAACCAAGATTTAACTCAAATAGTACAGTTGTCTAGATTACAGCCAGGCCACAGCAAGTGTGTGAAGGAATAGCAGACTGCTAATGGACAAACTGCAGATTGTTCTCTTGTGTCCATTTAAGCGCTGGGAGGTGAGAGTGCTGCTGTGTTCTTTGCTTCGAATGGATGGCAATGGCTGTGATTAAGGAAGGCCCATGGTAACACTGAACATGGTGGTCCCCCCTGGACCATCTCCCAGCTGCAGCACACATCTGCCTGCTGCCTTGATGATAGGGGACACGGGGAGAAGTTTGGGCAAAACAAAGACTGAGCTGTCTCTTGTGAGTTCACAGCATGTTCAGTGACTTAGCTTTCCTTTTTCTTTGCTATTTTTACATGCTGGTGTAAAGTACAGATGTTTTGGTCAATAAAACAGCGGAAAACAGCATGTTGTTATAAATTGCTGCAAACAGGAGAACATGCTAAGGCACCAATCATTAACTTAATTTATCAAGTTCATGAAAACCTCTCAGTACTTCAGTAGCAGTAAAGATCTCCTTCAGCAATTAGCCATCTTTGAAGAAAAGACCAAACGAAGCCATTATATAGATCAGACTAATTCACCATCGGTTCACATCACACTGATAATAGTAGCATTAGGGTACACGAGATAGTCCATTAGCAGATGAGAGGGTCTACAGTGCTATTACTGCTCATTTGCTCAGCACAGTAATACCTCAAATGTCTGTTCAGATCCACAGGATAATGAGATGTAGCATTTGAAAATGTGCCATCAGAAACACAGCGCTACTGTTATGGTTAATTACCATATTTAGTTCTGCGTAAAAGGAAATGGAGGAAAATGACCTTTAGGAGATGAATCAATCAATTTGTGTAGTTGTTGCCTCATATTCAAACAGAGCAATGCAGGAGCATTTGTGGTGTGAGTAATTTTAACCCAAAATAACATAATATAGAGTAATTAATTTGTCATAATAGACCACATAGAGTGATCAGCAGGGTGTTGCATTCGAATGTCTCTAAGTTTGATATTAACAGACTGAAATTGTTTTGTTTGTTGCAAATGTTGTTGTTATTTTCCTGCAAATTCTATCCATTAGGCTAATATATTTATCATCATTTCTATTCTAAGAGTCCTACTGCCTATAAAGTGAAGCATTGGCTATATATAAAGCCAAACTTTTGTTAGCTACATGTTTACAGAGAAGAAGAATAAAGCATTATATGGGTGCACATAAGTGGTTTGCCGGTCCGCATTCGCAACCAAAATAAAAAATGTACAGTAGAAATAAGTTCTGACAGTGCATTTGTTTACCGACATGTTTGACCATGAAAAACTGTACTGTCTAAGACTTCTATTCTAATTGAAAGCACAAATCTAGGCTGTCATTTTCAAAGCACAATGCAAAACATTTATTTCACTGATGATCTTCAATTGGCAGCGCTAAACCCGGAAACGCATATACTTACTTACAGGCAACCCGTGAAAATTCACACAAATTTAATAAAAAAAAATATTTTTATTTTTAAGTTTACTATAAAATAACCGTATTTGTATTTAATTCTCCCTTTTTATTTTAAAATATAATAGTATTATCACACTTTATTATTTTGTTTATTGTTTTACTAAAAAAATATAATGGAATAATATTATAACTATTATTAATTTGTTTTGTATATTTAAATTTAATTGGTCACATTATGTGCAGTGTGAGGACCAGGCTGAAAAATTATGTGCACCCCTGATTAAATTGTGCAATTTTTCCAGGAAGTCAAGCTGTTCCAAACTCCAAAACAAAATAAATTGTGTATGATCCCTATAATACAAATACCATAATACTATAATAAAACAGAAATCAGCAATTAATACAGAAGAATGTTCTTCACTTGAATTTACAATGTCTGGGGGAAAGTTTTTATAGTTTCCACCTGTCACATGTACACTAGGCTGCGCAAATCGCTTAGTGGGTTCCCTAACTACAAGGCCCAGGACAATGTTGCTGGTTGTACCAATAAACAGCTAATGCTGGTTCTGAACAGTCCCTCAGGTTTGTTCTCTTCTGCTTTTCTCATTTTGAGTCACTTTCTATAAATCGGTTCATTGGTTGAGTCCATAGAGAGGCACAGTTCCAGCTGTGCCAAGAACATCTCCGTGTCACCACTGAGCACCACACAGCATCTGGATGACAAGTTCCCACATGATTAAAAGCAACAGCAACCACATGTGCACAGAGAACAAGGACAAACTTTGAGAACTGAGAAGGGAAAATGAGTCTTCAGAGGGTTTGTTTTTAAACTGTGAATTTGTTGTTTGAATTTAAAATAAAGGAGTATATACATACATATACAAACAGTATATATACATACATATACATGTCACCAGTTCTGTGTCAGCTAGTCTGAACTTAATTTCTCATCATCCCTTCTGCTTCTCACCTGCACATTGTCACCAATCATCTAATCACAAGCTGTCTCTGATTCCACCTGCACTGGTTAAAAGGACTCACCACACACACACACAGAGGGCTTTTACACTGGGCTCGTTTGCTGCGGTCCGAGCCTGAGCGCGATTGTTCCCGGCGCCGCCTGCAACATTGGTCTGCTTTCACACTCAATCGTTGTATCGAACCCAGGTGCGTTTGCAGTCACCTTACGTCATCACAAACACACAGGGAAAATGCATGGAGATCACAATGCAACTGAGCATAGTTAAACATTTTTGTTATTTTGGTGCTAGTATGCACAGCATAATAATTATTTGTGTGGAATCAACCTCGGCTCTCTCGTGTGTTGAGGAAATGTCAGTGAGCGAGGTAGCCAAGACACACCCAATCATGAGCTTGGCAGACCCTGAGCCCATAATGAGAGAAAAATGCCAAAGTCACTAGTGAAGGCATGTTTGCTGCAAGCCACATCTACATTATTGGTGTCATTGATATTTCCCAATGGGCTATTGAATATAGTGACTTTAGGGCATGTCTACAAGCTGACCTTGCCAGTAATTGGAGGCAGAGGTGTGAAACGTTGAATCAGATCACACGCAAGACATGAAAACCCTCTTTCAGAGCATGCGCTGTCCTTTCCAATTGCCATTACAACATGCAATGATCTGTGTGTTGCACGGAGAAAAAGCAACCATAAATGGTGTTCAAACACAGCTGTGAAAGATCCAAGTGCCAGAGAGGACAGCTGCTCATGCATAATTTATTCCACTAGTACCTGAACCAAGAAACTCTCGTCTGCTCTCATCTCTCTCCCGGTAATAGAATCACTTTGGGGCCTGAAGAAGTTGCCCTGTAGTTTGTGAATCCAGTTTTGGTCTTAAACTTCACTTTAGATTTTGACAGACAAGGTCTGTTTTAGATTGATTTAAAGGTATAATATATTTTTTTTTAGCTCGAGGCTAAAACCACTGAACCACTTTCAGTCAAGCGAACCACTCAAGGCACTTTTTCTATAGGTTCAAGACTAGGCTAAGACAAAAAATTATTATTATTATCATTATTTACTGTCTGCAGATACACTTATGACTGATATCCGCCTCATGGACCTTGAGCAAGTGAGAGATAACAAATTATTCTCCTTTTAGCATTTCTTACAGTAAATTTGTTTAATTTACTTTATAAGTGGAATTCTATAGAAATGGCATCAGGTAAATAATTATTTTACTGCAGGAAAACAATCAATCAATATTAACTTACATTGCGCTAAATATAGTGCTACTGCCATTGTCAAACAGCAGTAATCATCAAAATGTATTACTGAAACAAGTGTGATGTTGAACACAAATCCACAAACCAATCAGTGCCAGCAAAACAGGAAGGGGTAACATTAAACGGTAAGGTCACTTGGCACAACTGCATCAAAGTATGTGACAAATATCCATTACTTTGAGCTCTGGCCATAATGGGTTTTTTTCTGTCTGTCTGGTTCTATTACACTCCTCACACAAAAATAGAAAGTGACACCCATCCATTTCTTGTTCTTTAATTACAAATCACTGCTACCATGACGACTTTTCAAGCAGTCAGAAGAGAGCAGAATCTCATCTAAACTAAGACACAGGAAAATAAATAATTTAAGAATTTAGCCAATTAAAAAACACTCTACGACAAGGTTCTATTGTACAATTAAGGACTAGTTCATAAAATACTCACCTTTTATTTGACTTTCACCGTATACCTTGTTATGTGTTTGATAGATTTTGAATGACATGAGGGTGAGTAAATGATGACTGAATTATCATCTTTGAGTGAAATATCGCATTAATGTGTTCACTATAGTGAACCTACTTTTACATGATCTGAAAGCCACACTTAAGTAAAAGTACAGATTTCTAACTAGAAAATGACTTTGGTAGAATTTTCTTTGGTAAAACGACTTCAGTTTGAACCCTCTTCCATTTTGTATCTTTGGGTTAGCATAAGAGCCACTTCATCTCTTTCATTCCAAAATAAGAAAATATTTCTGAAATCTTGCAGTTACAAATGGATAAATAATGCTTTGTTTTAAACATGTTAAACATGTTAAATGTTGAATACTGATATTTGAAATTATTTCATAAATAGTTGAACCGTGAACTTAATACTGCAAAGGTGGCAGAGAATTGATTCATTCAAATTGCTGATTCATTCATGAATGAATCATTTGATTGTGTTAATGAGTGAATCACTGAATCATTCAGTCAAAAGATTCGTTCAACACCTTCCTGTGTGTTGCTCAGGCACACAAAACAGTGTTGTGATTTTTGTGTGGAACTATTTTCATAAAATTGAGCAGCTAAGTCACTTAATGCTAACTTTATTAAAATTGTATAAAATCATTTGTTAACATACTGATATTTGGAGAAAAATGGCACTCTTCGCATGACATAGATTACATTCACACACTATTAAATTATATAAATTTAAAAGACATACAGAAGCATTTTGCCATCACAATTAAGAATGCCTTGAATTTGTATGATTCTTAATACATTTGAATAGACTAAATCACGTAATGTATGCGTGTACTCTCTGTGTGTTTTTGTGATATACTAGATACTGTCAGATTGCACATCATTAAAATACCACTTACATTATCATCACAGACGATACTGTATACTGTATGTTGCACAGCTAAGAATTGAGTGGAAAATAAAATCAACCGCAGTTGTGCGAGCACTTGTTTGCACATGAGTAAATGTGTTTTTTAGTAGTCTACACTTGCAAGTGCCAGACCAATGATTCGTCAAACCTGCTTTCTTGCAATCTGTGTTCTTCCAACTTAATTTTGTAGTATGTAACAAATAGTAAAAGTACACATTTTAATTAGGGAATGAAGTGAGTAAAAGTGAAAGTTGAAAGAAATATAAAAACTCAAGTAAAGCACAAATTCTCCCCAAAAAAACTTAAGTATTGTAAAAAAGTATTATTACTTTGTTACATTACACCACTGCACAAACACACACACGCACACAATCTGGTGCACCTTGAGACTCCCCATAGGTGGAATGGTTTTTATATTGTAAAAATGTTATGTT
Source organism: Carassius auratus (assembly GCF_003368295.1). NCBI lineage: Eukaryota > Metazoa > Chordata > Actinopteri > Cypriniformes > Cyprinidae > Carassius > Carassius auratus. The sequence goes on from NC_039276.1 coordinate 16,220,081, forward strand.
TTCTTACCCTACACCAACTCTACACCTAAATCTACCCTTCACGGAAAACATTTTTGCAAACTTAAAAAAAAAAAAATCTAATTCCATACGATAAACAAACAAACAAACAAGTCCCCATGAGTTGGTGTGTATTCATGTTTCAAATCTCCACATAGAAAAACCTGTACACACACACACAAACACACACACATTCTGATCAGATTGAAGTGATGTATGACTTCATCTCTCTGTCATTTGAGCATGAAGAAACCCTGCTAGTTTGGAGTGAAATTACACAGACAGTTCATTGCACCATTTCAGTGAGATGGATTGTGCCTCTTGGGCTTAGTTTATTTTGGTTGAAGTGTTGTCAGACAAGGGGCCCAACACATTACGAGGCCATCGCGTTATGACAAGTGTATTCAGCACTGAGACGTTGAGACAGAAATCGCCCAGACCATTTCTATTTGATTTATTAATTTGGTCTGTTTGCTTGCTTAAAGACATCAGGTAATATATACCCTTTGAGTGTCTCCATTCTCAATGCATTTCATAGTTCTGATGTTCACCTTCAGTCAACACAAAATATGTAAATAGCAAGTCAAACCTGTCTTCCCATTGTCATCAAGTGATAAACTGCAATGTTTCATGTTTTTTTTTTCTCCGCAAGAATCACTATAAAATGTAGTCAGTGTTAATGAGTCACCCTTGAGAAAAAAGGAAATTTCTCTCTCTCTCTCGCTCTCTCTCTCTCCATATAAAAATTATATAATATCAAGTTTTATTTTATCGCATATATTTATAAAAAAGGTGAGTAAATAGCACACCGATGACAATTAATTACTAACATCACACAAATATGTTAAAGTAAGAAGTGTGCATCACTTTGATCATCACTTTTTTAAAAAACAACAGATGATATGTCAAAAATGATGCTAATACTCTCTTTGTATATTAAAGATTTTACATGGGAACCTGAAAAATGAAACTAAAGTTCATAGCAGGAAAGTATCTCAAAATGTGCAGCCTCAAGTTTTACATTTCTAAACATTTCACATCCATCTACATGCTATCATTTAAATAAACACAACATCTCGGGAATGTAAAACAGAAGCAAAACCTAATATGACATTTATGTGTGAAGACTTTGCAATCACATTTATCAAACCACAAACCACGCTGTTTCATGCACTATTTTGAATATTTGGACACTTTGGACATAAGTGTTCACACATGAATTCATGACTATTCCTATTCATGACTATGTACTGTTTTTGTAAAATGTTACCAGTAAGTAGAAGATGCATATTTCTAAATTAGATATGTTATGATGGATGTCTTAACATTGTCCATTGTAGTCATGGTGTAACAGAGGTTCCTCTATGAACTGATGTGAAGGCTCATAAATACCATTAGTTCAGACCCACACACTATTTCAAGAGCACTTAATCTCACGTCTCTTTCAGACTGTCATCCTGGAATGGACAAAGACCACAAAAGAAGCCCAAATGAATGGTGCCAGGATGATTGGATTTGCTTAGTGGACCATGTGAACAGACTCAATGATTATCTATGTTTGAATTAAACAAATCCAGGTCATAATGGCTTTATTTTAAATCCCACCGCAAATTACTTTAAATGTCCACCTACTCAAATTGGAAATCCTGTAAAGTGTGTTTTTATTATTTTTTTCACAAGTTACTATGAATAAAAAAAAAGATGGTGAAGATCTGCTTCACTGAGTTGTGTTGATCTCATCTAATGTTCATACACAGCTATGCAAGATGATTGACAACTCTGTGTATGATGAAAAACAAAGAGATTACATGTTGTTTATCTAAAAAAATATATCATTTTAAAAGTTGATCATACCTTTCCAAGTTTGTGGTCTGTACATTATAAATGTTTTACTGTACGTTTGAACGATTTCGATGCATCCTTGTTGAATAAAAGTATTCATTCATTATTCTGTGTCTATACTTATTATCATTTGATAGGCAATGACATTTTGCTTCCCCTTCATGAAAAGTATATCAGTTGAATGATCTATTAAAGGTCATCTGCTCCAGCTCTGTAATATCACTGATAATCCACTAACGCAGCTGTAAAGCAAACATTCTCAGTACTCTGAATAAATTAGAGAACACTGGTTATGTATGCTGCTCACTGTCTCTGGGTTATTAGCCGTATCCTCCATCTCAGCACTTCTTTAGATGACAGATCTGCCAGGTGGTGGTGTTCTGTGAACAGACTTATTTCTGCTGATTCATACTTCACTGACCTTAAATATAACACACTCACTGACTGAGAGACAAACAGCTTTGGTTAATGAATAAACCCAATAAGCTTCCAATGATATAATTATATAATATTTATTCTTATTTTAGTAATTGTTTTTATGCGATATGCTTGATATGAGAAATGTGATAGTCTCAACCAGCAAAGACATGAACAAATGATTAATAAATGAATGAGTAAATAGGGTGAATTCAGGTCATCCGGGACGCTTTTTGCTGTAATGATGACTGCTCATGGAGGTACTAATGATTAGTAAACATGTATAAACATTTACAAATGATAAACAGTTTTAACTATAGATTTGGTTCTGCAAAAGCATGAACATTCAAACAAGCGCTCCACTCCCCCTAACAATATATTCTCATCATAATACCTCCCTCTGTTGTAACCTGTTTTTCACCCCATTTTATCTGTTCTTCTTTACCTCCTTCTTGGCAATGTTTGGTTAATAGACGCCATAAAGATGTTTTTTTGTGTGTAGTACTGATGTAGAACTAAAGCGGCATGCTGACCCCATGGGCCAAAACAATGGAGATAAAATAGATGGATTGGAAATGGTATCTGAATCTGTCACGGCTTCCCTGGGAATAGCCTGAATGACTCGGCTGTCCTCTCCATACATCTAACAACAGGCCAGACATGGCTGCCTCCTGGCTCCATCTTAGCTGACTTAACTCGTGCAGACACTTTTTATCACCCGTCTCTGCTTATTCATGTATTTTCTGTGGCATACCTCCCTGTGAGACACACATTCACACAGTCTAGTATAGACTGAACAGACTGAACAACTTGCTAAAAAAATAATAATATATAGAATATAAATTATATAAACATTTTATACATTATTAATACAAGTGGGGGGGGGGGTGAATTATAAATAAAATAAAAAATATAACATTACATTCCATATTATTATCAATGTTTAAATTAGGTAAAAACCATCCAAATTTCTGGTTTAAGTATAAAATTAAGTACAAAAATAAGTAGTAGTTAATTCTTTTATTTAATTAAACGTTTTTGAAAGTAAAGACGTTTAAAATGTTACAAAAAATGTCTATTTTATAGTTTTATGCATATTTAAACATATGTATACTACTACTCACAAATTAAAACACATTCAGCTAAAGGATATGCATAAATAATAAACAATAATTTTTTTTGTAAAATCAAATTAGTGTCATCTCAGGTAGAATACAGAATCACGTTGCTGTTACTATAACTGGTCTGTCGAATTGGCTATTCATATCCATCTAATTACTTTCTGTTTGTTTCAGCCATCTACATATGACTGAAACAGAGTAGACAATTACTCAGTCATGGATCTGATGGGGGGCAGATCCTGTCAGTTAATAAGCACGGATCTACATGGTGTCAGTTGTCATGCGTTTGGTGTAAACTATCATTTTGAAGGATATGTTGCTTAGTGTCACTGAATACTGACACTTTGGTGGGTTTGATTTTTTTCCCAGCAGCTGTCTGGTCTAAAAATAACCCTCATCTGCCCAGTAAAATGAATATGGGGTTTTCATGCATCTGCTGCCTCTCATAACAATTAATCAAAGAGATCATGCTGGAGCTTTAAATGAATTCTCCCTTCCTTAGAGAGTCAAAGTGCTTTAACTAATTGTTAGGAGATGTGTGACTGAAAAATAGGCACAATCTCAGGAGTGATAGCATTGTTCACAGAATTCAGCCTGTTACTAATTTGCTGTCCTCCTGGATTTGAGAGTTGCCATCATGAGAAGACCATTAAGAAATAAAACATCCCTTCATGATGCAAACAAAGCCCTGTGCTACAAATAGGTTTCATTTTGTATAATGCTTAACAGAACAGATTGTCTTGCAAAAGAACCCATCTTTATTTCCCATCTGACCGTACAAATACGCCCTGAATCATGATCAGGGCAGCATTACTGACTGGACATCCTCCAGTACAAAGGCCCATTTACATCCATTCTTATTAACATCCTTGACTCAGATGCAACAAAGGACCAAATCATGTGATGAGTGCTTGGTGGCTATAAAAACAAATTTACGTTGACTATTATTTTATTTCAGCTAGTTTTTCAACTATAGGCTCCAGCATTCTTGCAAGCACGCAGGACAAGCCGTTTTGACAATGAGTGGACAGATGGACAGAAAAGCATATCAATTACTGTTTTGAGGTTATTTTTTTATGAGTTTACAATAAGGTTATGTACGTAAAGGTCAGTTATTGGAAAAGTTGTAATAACATGAAAAAACTAATACTACTTTTACAGCATGTTTATTATAACATGAAATAAAAATTATTTTTTATCTTTACAGCATTTATCAATGTAGGTTAATGTTCATAATGTCACATAATGTACTATGATCCAACAAGAAAATATAAACATTGGTATTAAAAGATAAATAAATAAATAAAATTGTTCATTGTTAGTTCATAATGGCTAACCCTTTTAATATTACTGAATAGTATAACCCATTTGTTGTTAAATCGATAAAGGAGCTTGTATTTTTGTATTTCTGCTTTAATGAGAGGCTGATCTCCAAAGCCAAGAAATAGCAATAAATGCAGCATATGCAGACTTCCACCTTTGAATGAAACCCATCAGAGGTTAATCATAATTTGGAAATGCTAACAAATTTGAAGGACCAATACATTAATAATTTAATAAATAATTAATTTACTTTAATGCTGTTTTTGTACCAAACAATGGGCAAAAAATGCTTTGATATAAACATATATATAAGGAAAAATGTGTTCACAGTTCCTAGCTATTGTCAGAAGTACCTGATTTTTTGCACAACAAGAAATGAAAACTGTCCCCATTGTGTTGATTGATTTCATTCCAGGTGTTCCCCGAGTAATTTATATTGATCCCACGTATGTCTTGTATTCCTATTTTCCTGTTCTGTGTACAGATAGTGTTCCCTGTGTTTAGTCCAGTGTCTGGTTTTGAATGTCATTCTGTGTTACCAGTGTTCCCTTTGTGTTTGGAGCAATAAAATATGTTATTTGAAGAATTCCTAGTCTCCTCGTCCCCTGCTCAAGTGAAGTGTGACTGAAGATCGGACCATTAAATGATGATGGCTGAGGATGAGCTGTGGGGTTTGCAGCTGGCCGGTCGGAGGTTGGAGCAGTATGTGGAGGATTTCATTGAGCCAGTTAACCAGCTGAGCTGGCTCAGTGCCAGTCTTAGTGTGTGCTTTCTGCTGGGACTGGATGATGAGATGATCCGCTGTGATCTTCCTGTCTTGATGATCAGCTGTGATCTTTTGATTTTCCCCTGATCGAGCTGATTAATCTCATACTCTTTTTGAATGGTTTTAATTTAGAAGTTGAAGTTAAGGAACCTTTCAGCCCCCTCAGAAGCACGCCATGTCTCGCCAGCTCCCCTTACACCAGGAGCCCCACATGCGATGCCAATGGCTCAGACCACCTGCCCAACCCTAATTACCCACGTATCCTCCAAAGCTCCTCCCTCGTCCTCAGCCAAGAGAGTCCGCTGGCCTTTCCCAAGCCAAGACCACCACTGTCCGCAGCTCACCCTAGCCCACCGCCGGTTAATATGGTAGAGCGCTCTCCAGTCCACTCTGGATCTTACTAATACAGTTCTGGATATATATATATATATATATATATATATATATATATATATATATATATATATATATATATAACAGAAGCCTGTTTGAGAAAGTGCTATTTCACCACTGATCTCACTTCTGTACTCTCCTGACAGAACAGTTTCACACCTTTAGCACTGCTCCTGGCTCACCACAGTGCTACTTCATATGCCGTCTGTGTGCATCTGAGGACATGGCCTCTGACTGCAAGTTTTCCACGTTCACAGTTTGTAGCAGTAAATACCTTGTAAATTTGACAGGCTGTACTTTACCGTTAATCCAGCATAGTTTTTTTTTTTCAAATCCACTTTGCTGGAGTTCAGAGCCAAACCAACAAAAACAGCATCACTGTCCAAATACACTGCACAAAGAGTGTGGGGGGAAAAAAAAGATTTTAATTTTCATCAAAAGATTTTAGGGGTGGATTGCAGTGCTTGTGTGGGAGGATTTATTATTATTACTGAAACGGAATCATGATTGTCATATTACATTTAGCTGTTTAGCCATAAATCTCACTTATGAAGCCACAGGGATATCTTTATTTCATTATATGCACAAATCTTCCTGCATGCATTTTCTGCTAAATATATATATATATATATATATATATATATATATATATATATATATATATATATATATATATATATATATATATATATATATATATATTACAGTGCCTTGTGTAAAATTCATGAAGATTTCAGCCCCCTCATTGTTCCGGCACCTGAGTTATGGTGTAAAACAGGTCTGGCAGTGAGCTTTATTACTCAGCTACTGAAGGCTGCAGGTGAGAGCTAAATATCAAGCTGAGATCTCCAGCTCAGAGGAAGCAAAATTTACCCAGACCCCCCCAGGGGCAGGAATCATTTTGTTTGCTACAGACTCCTCGCACAGTGGAGGTCAATGTCTAAAAATAAGGCAGGCTTGAGTTACAGTTGAGTTCAGTTCCGAGGAGAAATTACTGGGATATGGGGAGAAATTATAGGGCTTTAAGCAGCTGTGAAGCAAAAAATAAAAGAAGATCTGTCAGCTCTAAATACCCTTAAACATTTGAAGGTTTCATTAGAAACAGGTGATATAAGCAGCACCTGTAACATCACTCAACATGCATCAGTATGTAAAGAGTATCTAAGAGATGCTAAAATACTCTGTCAAAGTTTCCTGAACTAATATTTGAAGTCGTCTTTATACATCCAGGAAGTTGTCTTTATACATCCACCCTTCGTCCACATCCAGCTGCTCACAAAGGTAGCATGTAATAATCAATCTCTGTGTATTCCTGTCTGAGCAGTTTCACTAGTGCCGTTTGTCCACAGGTGTTTGTTCCAACTGAGCAGTACTCTTGATTTATCTAATGAACTGGTCCTAGAAGGATGAATCAGATGGTGCCATTTATGGTTGCAGCAAACATCTGAGGACAATAGAGCCCCAGAGATTAACGACATTGGAGCAATTGGGATTAGAATATTTTCTAACATCTGGTGAGGAAAATCACTTCCTTTCTAAGCCCACAGGACAGGAAAGGAAAGGAAAGGATCTACATGAGTATTACTGCCAACAGATATACATTAGTGCATCAAGTTAATAAACTCTATGATTATTATACCATGGGCAGAAGAAACTGGCACTTCTTTTCGATTACAAGCACACTGCTCTGACATACAGTAATACTAAAACCTAACCAATGATAATAGCAAATAGAGTCCACCTCACAATGCAATTTCACTACTGTCTCTGTAAATAGCTGATAAATGTTCAGGCATGGTCTCTGGTCTTGGAAATCAAATCCCACTGGCAATTTGACTACCCACACAATTGCGGTGCATTCCACTACTTTTTTTTTTCTCGGCAGTACATATTTCATTAAGTCTTTCTTTCATTACTTTGACAAAATTCTCCTTTCAACAGATGTTATCAGAAATGGAGCACATTTTTCTGAAGTTATTAATATGTTTCTGTTTCTCTAAATGTCAATCAATGTCAATGTTTTTCTTTTATTCTTTTGTCACTGTTGATATGCTTTTCAAGATTCTGGTTCAGAGTTCAAAATAATCCAACAGTCATTGCTGTTCATCAAAGGGCTTTCTCTCATAGAGCACTTCTAACGACACCCGTCAGGGGGTATAAGAACCAAACCTGCATTTGACTTTTATATTATGACCTCAAATTTCATAATATATATTCAGTGAGCATTGATCTGCTTTCTTCTAGTCTGTCTTGCAGGGCAACAAAAGCTTGACAAGGTAAGCATGTGAAATAAAGGCTTCACAAAGAGTGTTTCAAATTATCAGAGCAGCTGCACAAAATCAATGCTCTTTAATTATAAATGAGCTCATTAATTGAGCCCTTAAAAAGAAAAGCAGAAAGAGTGGGTCTGTTTCAAGAGATATATGTCAGTGGCTAGGATACCTTCAGGTCCAAAACTTTTCAGGTTTTACTGGCTAAATTATTTGATTAAATAATTGAATAAGTTGATATCGGTTATATTTTGGTTTACTACTCATTAAAAGCATGGTCAAACGAATCACATTCCGTAACAATGATTTAAACAATAATAATAATAATAATAATAATAATAATAATAATAATAATAATAATAAATTAAGTTTTATAATAATAAAATATGAAAAATATTAGGGGGAAAAAACATCCTAATTTTAGATCAAGAAGCTGGCTCAACTTTAGTCTGACAAATGAGAAAAACATATAATAATTAAAATGACCATTCAGATCAAATACTGAACAGAACAGACATATTCAATAGTTTTTGTTTGTTTGTTTGTTTTTTCACTTTCCCATACATGATTTCACTTCAATTGGCTTACGAGAAATTCATTACAGGGAAAGTGAGCTGCCCAGTGTGTCAACTGAATGTGATCAATTTCATGTACTCTATTAATGTTAAGGTCATATTTCAAATAATCCAACACATTCCAGTGTCCAAAATGCACATATCTAATATCATCATAACATAAAAGACTGTCCAACAGCATAACAAGAACTTGTATTTTAAATTTATTTAATTTTCATTTTTGCATACAATGAGAGAGAGAGCGAGAGAAAAAAAAGAGTTCAATGACAAAGGCAAAAAAATCATATTAGCTTGTTTTGGATGACATCTTGTGGTCGTACCTATCTGTGCAACTTGATAGTTGATTATTAAGCAGGGCTGCAGTCAGATCCTGCTTAATAATCTTGAAGTTTTTAGTTTCACATTAATTCAAACACAACAAAATCAACTTAGCATTTGAGCATGGTGTGTAGTATTTTCGGGGCTCCACATGTGACATCCCCCTGGTTGAAGAAAATGGCAAAAAGCATCCCCTCTGTAAAACCACAATCCCCGTTACCATCCCCTTTATATAAATAATGTTGTGTGTTATGTTTTACTTATCAGACAAATTAATTATTAATATTATCTGCGTATAACCATTTATAATGAGCAACATCTCATTTTCTTCAGAAAGAAGAGAACTAAGGTGATATTTACCTGATTGCAGTTTAAGGACAATCCTATGTGTGACTGCGAGGACGAGGGACGATAGGCTACTGAGAGAGAGAGAGAGAGAGAGAGAGAGAGAGAGAGAGATTTGATTTTGAAAAAAAGCTTTATTTACAAATACTCAAAACACATTGCACAAATGACTTAAAACAAAACATACAGCAAGCACATTAAAGAAAAGAGAACACTATGGGATTATAAGAAAAAAACCCAACTCATCTTCGGATAATGTGCACAAAGCACCATGACTACACCAAATTTGTTCAAATGTTGAAAGATCATCCATGGCTCTATAAAAATTAAAGTCAATCAATACCCTCGATTTGACCAAAGTCAGAAAACACACATAAACATCATTACCATCCCTTTGCAGAATCTTATTTTTCCGGCTAATATACACAGCCAGCTTTGCTTGTCCTAAAATGAAATTCAACAAATGACAAACAATCCGTTTTTTCTGGAAATATTTAAAACCCAAAATAAAAGTCTCAATTGAAAAATTTTCATTAAACCTACCAAACAATTCTTTTAGCTTCACAAATAAAGGCTGTAATCTATAACAGTGCATGAACGCGTGAAAAATAGTCTCTCTTTGGAACTTCTGGGTTCATCACGGAGATAAAAGAATTAACAGCAATGGCATCATGCAAAACTCGCCATTGTATATCACCTACCCTCTTTGACAATGGTGGCTTATACAAAGATCTCCATTCGGGTTTTACATCATTTTCCAAACTGAAAACAGAACGCCATGGTGTATCAATTCTGCTGACCAAAGACTTCTTGTTAAAAACCAAAACACAAGCTCTATACAGTTTTTTACCTTCACATGATAAGAAATCTAAAACCAAAGATTCATATGATTTTAACAGAAAATTAAAGCCTATATTCTCATCAAGAATGGGTTGCACGAATAAACAAGGAAAAGGATCCTCAGTATCAGGAACACTAACCCCTGCAAAAAAATCCTTAGAAGTTGCCTCCACCTGCTCAAAGTGAGGCCCAGTTATAGTCAGTAAGTGTCCCAAAGTAAAAATCCTTGATTCCCGAAGAGAGGTGCTGAATCCTTGTAGGTTAAAACGAGCAGTAATATCCAAACGGGCCCCCAGAATCAAAGGCTCCAGTAATAACCAGTGAAGAGAGCAAAAATTCTCAGTCTGCCGGACCCGGAAAAAAACTCCACACTTTGAAGAGATTCTGATAAAAAATAGGCAGTTCCGATAAATCCAACTTTGTAGGATCCAGACAAGGAACAACCTTGTCTGACACCCCTAAGAACCCGAAAAGGAGCACATAAGCCACCATTTATTTTCAGTGCACTCTCAACATCACAATAGAGTACTTCATCATATTTATAATTTCTTTACAGAAACCAAAAGCAGCTAATGTGTTCCACAAATAAGAATGCTCAACTCGATCGAAAGCCTTCTCCTGATCCAGAGATAACAAGCCACAATCTAGATTTAACAATTTAGAAACATGAAAAATATCTCGAATTAACGAAACATTATCAAAAATAGATCTACCTGGGATACAATACGTCTGGTCTGGCTGGATGACCTGATCCAACACTCCAGCCAACCTATTAGCCAAAACCTTGGAAAGCAGTTTGTAGTCACTGCAAAGAAGCGAGACAGGGCGCCAGTTCTTAATGTCAGTAAGGTCTCCTTTTTTTGGAATAAGGGCGATAACTGCCCTCTGGCGACTCAGCGGCAACCTACCCTCTAACAAGCTGGCACTGAGTACCAGATCCTCTCCCAGTTTCAACCAAAAAGCCTTATAAAAGTCAACTGGGAGGCCATCCACTCCTGGAGCCCTCCCAGACTCCATGCTTTGAAGAGCCTTAAAAAGTTCTCCCAGTGTCAACACTCCTGAAAGCTCCACATTAGCCTCCACAGAGACTTTAGGTATAAGCTTTCAAAGAAGACACTTTCCACCAACACACAACTCACCAGTAGAGTGAGCTAAGTTCTGAGATTCAAGTATTTCTCTTTCCAAAAGTTCTAATGACCGAGCCAACTCCTCAGTGACATTGTGAGTGTACTGTTGTGTAAACTGCTTTATCTGGATCTTACCAAAATCCCACCATTGTTGTAATGAATGAAAAGAAGACTTCATTGTTTTATAGACTTCCCAAAAAGACTTCAATGATTCCTTTAAAAAATTATCATTTCGTAGTTTAATGTTAAAATGCCAATATGCACTTTTGGGTTTAATTGAGCTTAGAATAAATTTACATTGCACCATACTGTGATCCGAAAAACTTACTGGTGTAATATAACACTTACTAAAAATGTTAAGATGAAAATTAAAGCTATAAAATCTATCCAGTCTGGCCAAAGAAATAACATTATCACGTGTGTGAACCCAAGTGTACTGCCTTTCACTGCCATTCAAAGATCTCCAGATATCACATAATTCATATTTTTTTATAATTGAATAAGACGGTTACGAGAAGATAAACGAGGCTCAATGTGATTCCTGTCTAAATTGAGCGCAGTACAATTAAAATCTCCACCTAGAAATAAAAATCTTCAGTGCAACAATTTTGCAAAGTCGAGCACAATGTGTCTAAAAAAACTAATCGTTCAACTGGTACAGCAGGAACATACACACAAATAAAGACAAACACATAATTTTCAAAAACTGCTCGAACTTTCAAGAGCCTACCTTTAACAATTTCATCAACTACGTAAGAAACAGGACTAAAATTCTTTGCAAATAAAATGGCCACTCCCCCACTGACAGAAGTATTATGGCTTAGCACAGCAGTGCCATCAAACTCTCTTAACCAGTCAACAGCATTTTTCACATCGCTGTGGGTTTCTTGTAAAAAAGCAACATCAATATTTTTCTGTTTGATTACTTCATATATTGTTGTTCTTTTTCTGATATCTCTAGCACCATTGACATTCAAAGTGGCTAAATGTGCTTCACTCATGACTAATAAGAAAGAAAAAAACAAACCAAAAAGCAAAGAAAAAATAGCATTCCTGCTGTTAATTATTCAGGGCATTGTTAAGATTTATCACGATTTTCTTTAATCGGTAGACTTCCTTGTTCGTGAAGGACCCCTCTGCCATTAAGCCCTTCGCTTTTTCCACAAACTGTTTTAAATCAGGAAAATATTCCTGCACTTGCACACCTCTTTTATTTTTAGTCGACCTGAGAAATAACTTTGTGTCATCAAGCTCATAACTCCGTCCATCAAACTCGCATCGAGAAAGAGACACACTAGAGTCAGAAGACTCACCATCACTCTCAGTATCCTGCTCTTCATCTCTAGGCATTTCACTTTTTTTGCTTATTTTAGCATCAAGTACTTTGTCACTTTCCTTCTTTTTTTGGGGGTATTTTAAAAATGGATTTCTCTTCTTCCGTTCTTACACAACTACTCTCCTGAATAATTTCCTGAAGCTCTATCATTTTGCTCATCACTACAGACTGTAGAGCCTTGTGACACACCTGCTAGATCCTTCACACCCACATCCGAAAGCGTGTCAGTGTGATCTGAAACTGAAGGCGGTTGTGACAAGGTCGATCCAGTCGCGATCTCGCTGGAAAGACCTGTAGCCGTCACCAGCGCGCCTTCCCCCGGGGATTCCAGCGCCGTTGCACCGGCAACATCAGCCGCATCACCACTATCAGAATTCTCAATTACATTCCTTTCATTCGCTGCAAGTTTATCTGGACAGTTGCGAACTAAGTGGCCAAAACTGTTGCAAGAAAAACATTTCATCTTTGCAGTGGTGAAAAAAATAACATAATTTAATCGTCGATCCGAAAATTAAGTGACATATCCAAATCAGCGTCATCCTTAATAATCATTTACACAAAACGCCTAAAGGAAAAAATATGTTTCAACCGAGGAGACACACTGCTGTTTGGGATTTTTTTGATCGGGGAAACTAATTTACCATACCGAGATAAAGCTTGGGTTAAAATATCATCACTCACAAATGGTGGGACATTTGACAATGTAACTCGCTTAGCCGGTAGAGAAAGGGGCAAGACAGGGACAAGTTCACCTTTTATAATTATTCCGTGCTCAACTATTTCATTAGCCTTATCAATACTATCAAGAAAAACTACCATAGCACCATTCATTCTCGAGGCGGAAAGCACACTCTCGTGCCCAACCACCTCTCCAATTGCCAAACAACAATCTTCCACGCTCACCGCGGACGCCACCTTTACACCGTGTAGCCACGTAAGTGAGCTCAACACCTGCATGCGTGGGGCCGACATGCTTCCTCAAAAGAGCGGATAGCACGCGGTCCGAAAAAAACTCAAAGAACCAACTATAAACACGCCGTCAGGGATAGATATAGTAGAGAGAGGGAAAGAAAAGGGGGGAAAAAAGTTTGACTCTCAGCACACCACTCCGCCTCTACACGCTCACGCTCGCACCGGAAATGACAGTGACAGAGAGAGAGAGAGAGAGAGAGAGAGAGAGAGAGAGAGAGAGAGAAGGGGTCCCATTTTGTAGGCTAATGATCGCCCTTTTCTAATATACATTATGAATTCAGGGGCGTAGGCAGCGAAAGGGTAAACAAAAAAGGGTAAAACAGCGAAGAAGGATGATTTTAAGGTTGGAGGAGAAAATAAGATGGGCGTTTTTTAAGGGGGATTTGGGATGGGCTCACCTTTGCCCAGGTCTGCCCTAAAAAATTATTTTGCCATATACCACTGTTATGAAGTGTGAAAAACAAAATCCCCAAAAGCACTATTTTCATGATGAAGTCTATTATAATGTTAAAATCAGTGATACACACAAAGTATGTATACAATTGTTTTTTTTTTTTTTTTTTTTTTTCTGAAATCTGTATATTGTTATAAGTTCAACAATCACCTTATTTTTTTATGCAGTGTGCGAATTAACGTATGTACAGTATATTGGTTTACATGGACAGAAAAAGGGACTCTTATTTTGATATTCTGGCCCGGGAGTTGCGAACGGACTGGTGAACTGCGCATGCTTCCTCATACCAACAGAGGAGCTGTGAAGGAGCAGATGTGACTCACCCGGTTTTTTCATTTTATACTGTTTTTACAGGTAAAAGCACGAAAAGTATAAGGGAAACCGTTAAATATAGAACAGTGATTGCACTAGTGTGATGTATGATGAATGTGAAGTGTTGAATTTGATTCATCTTATGACGTTTAGTTTTTCATAAACTATGTTCTCTCTTTAATATGAGAAAAAATGATCTAATATGCTCCAGTGATCTTTATATCCATCTATATAGATTTATTAATTGCGGTTTGGTTGTAAAATGTTTATTTGTTCAAGTTGATGTTTAAAATAGAGAGAGAAGCTCATTCTGTTGTCGTGTTTGGCGGTTTGTGGCAAGGAGGGAAGATTAGAAAAGCACACTATTTTTTCTTCCATTATAGATACTCGCCTGTGAGGGGTGAAAAAGTAGTAAATTGTGTTAATATTTACAACATACAATATATATTTACAATGTATAATATTTTTAAGTAGACTGTGGGTTAAAAAAAAAATATTTTACACTATAAATATATATATATTGAGTAAATCTAATTCTAAGTTATATTGTGTTTATAAATATTAGTATTTATGTGTATAAAGTGTATATAGAGTATTCATGTGTCAACAAAAGTGTAAACAGAAGACGAAAAATGGTAATAAGATTTTATTGTGATGACAGTAACATTAAAGTGCTGTCTAAAAGAGACACAACAGAATCTAAAGCAAAGCTTTAAAAAACAATTGTATGTTGATTTTGTATGATTTTGCACTGAATAAAGCTACCAACAGAGGAGCTGTGAAGGTGCAGACGTGACTCTCCCGGTCTTTTAATTTTATTCTGTCTTTACAGGTTACAGTAATTTGTCTGACGGGCCTCCGGAGGCGGGGCCTGCAACACCTCTATGATTAAGATAATGAAAGATAAATATGCCTCTGAGTTTTTTTTTTTTTTTTTTTTTTTTTTTTTTATCGTTAGCATAGGCTAGTTAATCTCAGAATGTGTGCGTGATTGTAAATGTTAAACGATTTCTATACAGCCGTTCAACAGACAGTAAGTTAAGTGAGTGATTTACATTTTAGACACAATTAGTCTTTTTTTACTGTTTAGCAAAAATAAACTTCTTCCAAACAAAGCTGGAGCAGATCTGCCGTGTGTCTCAGGGCATTTGTTTCTTTCATGAATATATCCCTTTTTGAAAGAATCAAGTGAGCCAATTATTTGGTGATCCATTCACAGTCAACTTGCATCGACTATAAATTAATCAGCAGTTTTGAAAGAATCGTTTATTGAAGAATTCAATGAATCATTAATTTAACAGATACTTGTCGCCACCTATTGGTGGTTTTAGAATTATATTTCTTTATCCATGACAGGCTCAAACAACGCTATCTCACGAGCAATTCGTACGTATTTTACGAGGTGGCTTATTCGTAGGAATTTGTACGACCACTCGTATGATTTTATACAATTTGTCTATTCCCCAGTGTCGGTTAGGTGTAAGTCATTCGTAAAAATTCATACAAATTGTGCAGATCGTAAAATATGTGCAATTTGGCAAAAATCGCATGATTTTTTTTTTTTTGTATGAGTGTGGTCGTATGAATTCTTACGAATAAGACACCTTGTAAAATATGTGGGGTTGTTCCGATTCTGATACTAGTATTGGAAATACCACCGATACCACAACAAATTCTGGCATCGGCAAGTACATGAAACCATATACTGATCCGATACCAATTTCTTAAACAAGACCTAAGTTATGACCGCTAGCTTTGTCTAACCGCTGCACGGTTCTTCTTCTCTGCTCAGAATGCATTGCAAACACAGGAAGCTGTGCTGTCTTACCACAAGCAACCCCTGTTTAGAACAGCGAAGAAGAAATTAAAACGCATTAGCAGCACTGATCTGTATATGACTGGATCGCTCATCGCGTTCTAAACTGCCAACAGACAGCCGCTTCTATATTATAGATCAGTGGTTAGCAGTATGCGTGCTCATGTTCGTGCATGCAGGCCACAGGCATTGGTTTAACCTACATTGTGAAGATGACCCCATCCCCCCCAAAACAACGTAAAACTCTTGACACAAGGAAAACAGCTCGTACAAACAATAGTTCCCTTTCAGTCGGTCACGTTCGACGTTACGAATGGGATCACGCCCGAGAGCCCAATCATCTTCGAGTGGTACAAAACGAGCCAATGGTACCTTGGTCTGTGGGATTTGCATCGCGAGCTCCGCCCCGTAGAGCGGGTATATAAGGAGCAGCGCTAACAACTCGCATTCAAGCTTTCGCTACGGAGCTGAGCACTTGCTTGCTGCTTTTTACCAGAGTGCTGCAAGCAAGAGTCACTGGTGTTGGTGTGACGACATGATTCAGCGGTTCTTCTGGGTTTCCTGCGACAGCTCCCACTTTCCTGAGTGCTTCAACACCTCTGAAAGAGCTATTTCATTTCACAAAAGAGATACGGGATTTGCGTCTTTTTAAAGATTTTTTCATTTCGCCCGTGAGTTTCTGGGTGCGGTCGATACATCGCTCCTCGTGACGGCCACGATCAGTGTGTCACGTGTCTGGGCTTCCAGCCCGCTGAGACTGCGTTTGTAGATAGCTCATGTTCTCATTGCAGGGACATGACCATCTCGGCGTTGAGATCGAGACTCGATTACCTTAAAAGGTATAGCGTCTCCTCTGCCACACCCCGTTCTAGCTCTTCTCGTAAGAGGGCTACTTCGGCTGGTGGCCAGGGTAATCTGAGGGTTACTGTGTGGGCTTCCCCGACGAGCCAACCTCCTCAGGCCACACCCCCCTTACATACGCCGCAGCCGGTTGAGTTTCCGGATGAGTTTGCTGAGACCTCTCAGGCTCCTGACATCTCATTCGGGGCTCACGAATAGGACCGTATGTCGATCCCTGCATCACATGGCAGGCTTGAGTCTTTGGGAGATGAGGATTCAGCTGCGTTGCCTCCCTCGGGAGTGCCAGCATTGTCTGAGTTGGTACTTGAGCTGGTACTTCCTCTGCCTTCACTGCCCTCGATTGCGGGGCGGCCAAGGGGTATGCTGGGATTCCCTTGATGGAGCCTTCTGTTGCGATGCAACTGTGTCCACAGAGCGCGTCCACTTGGCGTGGTGGTCCCAAGCTGCCCTCTAAGGCCTGTAAGTTCTCATCCACGCTTGTGGCCAAGGCTTACAGAGCTGCAGGTCAGGCCGCTTCTGCCCTGCATGCCATGGCCTCACTTCAGGTCTATCAGGCCAAGCTGCTCAGGGGTTTTGCAGGGGTTTGGGTCAGGTTATGTCCACTTTGGTGGTCCAGGAGCGCCACCTATGGCTGAACCTTTGGCAACACGGTAGAGAGCTTTGCCCAGCAGTACTCTGCCACCCAGAAGCAGTCTTAGGCCATCAGACACATCGTGCCTCAGCAGCCCACTGCTGCCTCCATCCTGCCGCCGGCACAGCCGCCTCAGCCTGCTCGTCGCCGAGGGCGCCCCCCTGCAGAGCCGGATTATCCATAAGGGCACTTGGGCCAGTGGCCAGGGGGACCAACCATTCACAACAACTAGGGGTCACCACATGACACAAGCTTTAAAAATATTTTTCGTAAATTGTTTTATTGTTAACTTGAAATTCTTGAAAGACCATACATAACTCGTTTATGAACACTAACTTAACAACAACAATAATAATAATAATATTAAATTATAAATAAATAAAGATTACATGACCACTATCAGTCCCCCCTTCCCTCCCCAATCTGTCAGAGTTGAGTTGGTCCACAACAAGTACATGCAAATGTGTAATTTTTGTAACTTGCCTCTTTTGATCTCAACCGAGTGTCAACTACTGCTACTCACAAATCACGCAACCAACTGGACCTTATTTATACACGAAACTGCTCTACTGATCATGTTTTGGTTACTCCACTGCACACGTCGGATCACTTCCTCCTCACTCTTAACCTCAACATTATCCCTGACACATCACTTACCCCTCCACATGTCATCTTTCGACGTAACCTACGCACACTTTCACCCTCCCGGCTATCTGCAATGGTTTCATCTTCACTTCTTTCCCCTAAACTGTTTGCATCTTTGGATGCTAACAGTGCTACTGATACTTTCTGCTCCACTCTTACATCTTGTTTAGACACTGTTTGCCCCTTATCTTCCAGGCCAGCCCGTAACACCCCTTCTGCCCCTTGGTTATCTGATGTTCTACACGAACACCATTCTAAGCTTAGAGCTTCTGAAAGGGTGTGGCGCAAGTCCAAAAAAAAAAAATACTGATCTTATTGTGTATCAGTCACTCCTATCTTCTTTCTCTGCTAATGTTTCCTCTGCTAAAACGACATACTACCATAACAAAATTAACAATTCATCTAACTCTTGCAAAAACATTTAAAACATTTTCCTCACTTCTTTGTCCTCCTCCTCCTCCTCCTACTGCTTCATCTCTAATAGCTGACAACTTTGCAACGTTTTTCATTAATAAAATTAAACACATTAGTGCACAATTTTCCACACCACAATCAGTCAAGCTCATATCACCAGCAAGCTTACACTCATTTACATCCTTCTCTTCACTCTCTGAGGCAGAAGTGTCAAAACTCATCCTTTCTAATCACCCTACAACTTGCCCGCTTGATCCAATTCCGTCTCATCTCCTTCAAGCCATTTCTCCTGAAGTTGTACCTGCACTCACTCACATCATCAACACTTCCCTCCACACTGGTGTTTTTCCCTCATCATTTAGACAGGCACGTATAACTCCACTACTTAAGAAACCTAACCTCAGCCCATCTCTTTTAGAGAACTACAGACCAGTTTCCCTTCTTCCTTTTATTGCAAAAACACTTCAACGAGCTGTGTTCAAACAAGTCTCTACATTTCTCACACACAACAATCTCCTTGACAGCAACCAATCTGGCTTCAGAAGTGGACATTCAGCGGAGACGGCCATGCTCTCAGTTGTTGAAGCTCTAAGACTGGCAAGAGCAGAATCCAAATCTTCAGTACTTATCCTGCTTGATCTGTCCGCTGCTTTTGACAGGAACAACACTTCAATGGTTTGAGTCTTACCTATCAGATAGGTCCTTCAAAGTATTTTGGAGAGGTGAGGTGTCTAAGTCTCAACATCTAACTACTGGGGTGCCTCAGGGCTCAGTTCTTGGACCACTTCTCTTCTCTGTCTACATGGCATCATTAGGTTCTGTCATTCAGAAACATGGCTTTTCATACCACTGCTATGCTGATGACACTCAACTCTACCTCTCATTCCATCCTGATGATCCGACGGTAGCTATTCGCATCTCAGCTTGTCTAACAGACATTTCTTCCTGGATGATGGACCATCACCTTCAACTCAACATTGCCAAGACAGAACTGCTTGTGATTCCAGCAAACCCATCGTTCCATCACAATTTCACCATCAAGTTAGGCACATCAACCATAACTCCTTCAAAAACAGCTAGAAGCCTTGGAGTTATGATTGATGATCAGCTGACCTTCTCAGACCACGTTGCTAAAACTGTCTGATCCTGCAGATTTGCTTTATTCAACATCAAGAAGATCAAGCCCTTTCTTTCGGAACATGCTGCACAACTCCTTGTTCAAGCTCTTGTTCTGTCCAGGCTGGACTATTGCAATGCCCTCTTGGCAGGTCTTCCCGCCAATTCTATCAAACCTTTACAATTAATTCAGAACGCGGCAGCAAGATTAATTTTTAATGAGCCAAAAATAATACACGTCACACCTCTGTTTATCAATTTGCACTGGCTTCCAATAGCTGCTTGCATAAAATTCAAGGCATTGATGTTTGCCTACAAAACTACCACTGCCTCTGCACCCATTTACCTAAATTTGTTACTTCAGACTTATGTGCCCTCTAGAAGCTTGCGTTCTTCAAGTGAACATCGCTTGATTGTGCCATCCCAAAGAAGCACAAAGTCACTTTTACTGACTTTTAAATTAAATGTTCCCTTCTGGTGGAATGAACTCCCCAACTCAATCCGAGCAGCTGAGTCCTTAGCCATCTTCAAGAATCGGCTTAAAACACATCTCTTCCATCTTTATTTGACCCTCTAACTTTAACACTCACTATTCTAATTCTATTCTTTAAAAAAATCTAACTACCTTTCTAATATTTTTGTATTCTATTTTCTTTTCATTTATTATGCAATTGTATGTGTGTGTGTGTGTATGTGTAAAGACCTCTAACTAGCTTGCTCTATTCTTTTATTTTTTATTCTATCTGTTTTCTTTTTATTTATTATATTAGTTAAAATCCCATGCTACGTGTACTGTGTTAACTTAACTGAGACTTGTTATAGCACTTATATATCATTGCTCTTTTTGTTGTTTTTGATTGCTTCCACTGTCTTCATCTGTAAGTCGCTTTGGATAAAAGCGTCTACTAAATGAATAAATGTAAATGTAATTTTTTTAATGGCTACAGAAAATGAATCAAAATGGACAGACGTCAATTGAGTGGTTTTGCAAAAAGAAAGTTAAAGAAAGACAAAGAAACTAGACATTTAGCGACAATTCAAAATGTTCCAGGGATCAGGTTTTTTTTTTTTTTAAACGAGTGAAGAATGAGCTCAGGATGACAATGACACAGAAGCGATTGACTGCACTCTCCCTGTTTACCATTTAAGTTAAAGTTAAAACATTACCATCGCGAGAGGGCGCTCTATGCTGCTCAGTTCTCCTGTAGTCTACCACTGAAAACATAGAGCGCCCTCTCGCGGCTGTAGACAGTAATGTTTTCTCCTGGTTCTTGGTTTTAAATAAATACGATTTATAGTCCAGTGTGGCTTATATATGTTTTTTTTCCTTGTCATGATGTATTTTTGGACTGATGCAACTTATACTTAGGTGCGACTTATAGTCTGAAAAATATGGTAGCTGGAAAAGGTAATAAATGACATTTGAGAAATCACCTTAATTATGGCTTTGGGGGGGGGGCTTTTGAGGTACCACGCTGTCTTAATATGGCCTGCCCCCCTGCGGCTTCCTCCACTCCCGCTCGGCCACAGCAGTAGCCTTCACCCCCGCCGCAGCGAGGAGTTGGCCGCAGAAGGGCGGCGCAACCCGTCTTTGCCCCTAAGCCTGCCAAACGCCAGGCCAAGCGGCGTTCCTGAGACGGACAACCCGGAGTTGGAGTCGTCAGCTCATCAGGAGATGGTAGCAGGAGGGCCGGGGGAGAATCCTTTGTTTTCATTTTCTTTTTGTTCTGCCACTGGCCCTGCGGCCGGTGGTACCCAAACCTTCACTAAAATAGCTGTTTCCTGTACCTCCGGGTCCCAAGAAGCCACGAACGACAGTTGGCGACGTGCTTCCTCGCCGCTCTCGTTCTCCTCTCCCCTTGCCAGTTTCCATGCAAAGCTGACTCGAGAACGCTTCACCTGCTCATGCCCTCTTTGCTACTTAGAGTCAGACAAGTGCCCACACTCCGCCCCTGCTAAGGGATGCTATGCCTCCCATGCCGGGGCTGCCCCACCGTGGGTACGCCTGTAGTCTCATTGACTCCACTGGTTCGGTTTCTGGGAGCCTGTCTAGAGCTAGAAAACTGCACTCCTAATGGCTTTGGCTTTGGTGAAGAGGGTCGGGGACCTGCAGGCATTTTCAGTTGACGAAGCGTGCCTGGAATTCGGGCTGGCAAACTCTCACATTATCTTGAGACCCCGGCCTGGGTACGTGCCCAAAAGTTCCTCTCCTTTTAGGGATCCACTCCAAAAGTTCCACTCCTTTTAGGGATCAGGTGGTGAACTTGCAAGCGCTTCCCCTGGAGGAGGCAGACCCATCCCTGGCTCGCACCTACATGGACAGAACTCTATGCCTTAGGAATTCAGACCGGCTCTTTGCCTGTTACGGAGGCCAGCAGAAGGGAAATGCTGTCTCCAATCATAGGTTATCCCACTGGATAGTGGATGCTATTGTCCTGGCTTATCAGGCTCAAGACCTGCCATGCCCCCTAGGGGTGAGAGCTCACTCAACTAGGAGTGTAGCTTCCTCCTAGGCGCTGGTGCCTCACTAACAGACATCTGTAGAGCTGCAGGCTGGGCGACACCAAACACATTCGGGAGATTTTATAATCTCTGTGTAGAGCCCGTGTCCTCCCGGGTACTCGCTGCTTCGGGCCAGTAAGGACCTGCTCTGTGTCAATCCGCTTGCTGCGCCATTCCACTCCCGCGGACTGGATGCATGTGCTATTCCCCTCAGGTGAGTTCCTCAGTCAGAACCCTGGGTTCCTCCAGCACTGTTAATGTCCAATACTTGCGTACATGCCCTTTGGTCAGCCCTGTGTGGGACTAGGTGTCTCCATGTGTTGTGATTCCCCTTTTCTGGGCAATCCCACGTATGTATGTCCACATTAAGTAACTCCGCAGCATGTGTCTTTCCCTTGGCAAGCCCCTTGTTAGCTCTGTAGTTGAAACTTCCACCCTGCGGGCTGGGTACCTCAGAGTTCTTATGTATCACCACCTTGGTGGATACCTGCCTTCTGTAAGTTCTCCCACGGGCAGGCAGCCTGCTGTCATACGGTATATGCTACCCAGTGTATTCTGTTTAAGCTATAGGCCCTCACTCGTGCTGGCCTTATGACAGTGTGCTGTCACTCACACGGGTCACTGAAATGTGGCGTTTTATAAGGGACCCCATTCGTAACGTCGAATGTGACGGAATGAAAGGGAATGTCTTGGTTACGTATGTGTAGCGTATCTGACCCGAATCAGACAAATTAAAGAGTCGATTAGGACTGTGGTTGAAACACAAGCCAAATTCCTCAGAAAGGCAACAGGAAGTCATAAAACATTCTGTGCTACAAGTTCCAAGCAAGATAACCAACCAACTCTTTCACAGAACAGCTTTCAACATTAACACCACTAGAAAAATTATTGACAATTTCAATTCAGAGAAGAGATTGTCAAATTTGGGGCAAGCAATTGAGATGCAATGCTGGACATCACATGTAAACCCATGAGAGTTATACAAAATATCCTTAACCTGTTAGCCAGCACCCCCCATTATGGGACTCACAGATGAAAATGCTGAAAGAATAATTTGATTAAGAAAAATAAGAATAAGAAAAAAAAAGAAAAAAAGATCTAACTTTGTTTGCCAATTATAGAAAATCCTGAGAATGTTAGAAATGCAGTATTTACAATGATTTACGATGCAAATAAGTGCTGAAGTGCTGATGGCCACTTATACAGATGGTAATAACACAAATGTGCCATAAAATCCACTCTCTATTCATATAGACGCGTTCACTTTGATAGCCGTGATCATACAGTAATTTTGGGCTGATTTGCACTCAAACAGATGGTCATCACGCAGATACATTCACATTCAACATAAAACACACTCTCACATATATAAAAACTGTCGAAAAATAAAAGAAACAAAGGCGATCGCTGTAAGTTCCACCTCCATCAGCTGACAGATGTGTCAGACCGCGTCACGAGGGAGCACCAAATTCAAATAAACTATATTTCGCTTATCTTTCATTCATTCTTTTTTCCAGTGAATTGCCTCATTCAGTTTGTGACACTGTACGCTGCAAAACCATGCCGTGTTTTTACTACCAAGACACAGTTTCCGACTGTGAGTTATTCCATAACGGACAAAAACAGTTCTGTCGCTGAAGAACTGAAACGTAAACAAAGGAATTATGATCCATATTACAATGGTATTGCTTCGTTGGACTAAACATGCCCCATGAGATGTCGTTCAGTGGACCCTTACCTTTCTAACTAAACCGGGATTTACAGCTGTGGATGTGTTTATGTCTCGTTATTACAACGGATCTGGTATGTACAGCATTTCTAATGTTCATGTTTTTTATGTGTACTGCACAAATGTAGCAAATACAGTCTTTATAAGCTTTCCATTGAAAAACAGCAATCTGTAGTCGATGCTAGAAGCTTAGATCTTTATAATGATACATAGTTTGTCAAGATTAAATTTGTCCCGTTTCATTTAATCTTTTTTTAAACACTGACACGTGTGAGTTGAGTTGCTTTGAGGACGAGGGCGTCGGGGTGCAGGCTAAGTTAAACACTTCCCCCACCTAGCAGAACCAGACTGAAATTCCTAAGTGGGGCCTTTGAACCTCTGGTCTCCACAGAAATCTATGTCAGAGAATGACAAAAATAAATAAATGGACCAAAATGACTTCTAAATGAATATCAGTCCATCGCTTAACTCTTTATTCATTTATATGTAACCCACATATTTGACTATCATGTTTAATCACTTATTGTGTATGTCTTTTAATAACTATTGGATAGCTTAAGGATACATATTCATGTTTCATATGTATGTGCTTGAATCTGCTTGCTTGAAACAGTCATGGCCATCAGTTATTTGTCAAATGTATCATATCAAAATTAGACCCAGCAGGAGCGGGAAAATACAGACCACATGCTTGATAAGATAACATGATTTATGATACCCCCGTGCCAAGACAATATCTTGAAGTGTGGCCAACAGGCCAGTATAAATACTCAGGAAACCATAAAATTTAGCTTTTAGCTTTTGTTAAGCTTTTGCTATCAGTCATGTCTGCTTTAGCTTTTTTCTTGCGTTTAGCTTCTGCCATTAGTCATGCCTGCTTTAAGTATGCTTTTAGCTTGTTTAGCTTCTGCTATTAGTCATGCCTACTTTAAGTATGCGTTTAGCTTTTAAATTGTGTTTAGCTTCTGCTATTAGTCATGCCTGCTTTAAGTATGCTTTTAGCTTGCGTTTAGCTTTTGCTATCAGTCATGTCTGCTTTTAACTTTTAATATGCTTTTAGTTTGTAGCTTTGCTTCTTAGCTTTAGCTTTTAGCCATGCTTTTATTCATCACTGTTTTTTTGAGTGCGGTTCCAGCGTGCTTCGGCCTGCACGCCTGCTGCTACAGGAGACGCAAGCAACTTTAAATCCAGACGGTGACCTTTACTGGTGTATCTTATATAATTTTAACCTCATTGAGGAACTCAATGCGAGGGCTAATTAAGTGATTGATGGTTGTTTATGTCTATGCAATTTAAGGTATTGATGTAAACTTGGGATTTCACATTTCCATTCTCTTAAACTCATTCTTCCCTAACTTTCGATCTTCCTGCAACTTGTGTGAATGTGTGAGTGCGTGGGTTTATATGTTAGATTAGTTTAAGTCTTAGGCTTGTGTTCACACCAAACACGGATAGAGCATCTGGCGCGAATGATTTCAATGTTAAGTCAATGCAAAGGTGCGTTGTCTGGAGGTCTCGCGGTGGGAATGAGGCATTTAGCGAGGCGCGGAAGACGCGAATTCGCCTCATTCGTGCATCTAGTTGGCCCAAATTGAGCGTCTGGCACGATAGGCACGTTACAAGCTAATTGTACTTTTGTACATTTATGTGTTTGACACGAATTCGCGTCTGCCGCCCGAGTTGAAAAATTTTAACTTTGGCGTCAATTCGCGCCGCCTAAACCAATCAGGAGCCTGCTCAGGAGTCACTCATTCAACATGGAGGAACGACTGATGTTGTCAGTGAGCAGTCAACCGGAGCTTTATGACACAAGTATCACACACAAGTTCATATTTCAGGAATATAAAGGACCTCGCTTGGATGAGTGTGTTGTAAATACACATTTAACTTTTGAGTCACGTAAGTTACACATTTATCGACCCGCGGCCTTCCCGCTGTTTTTTAACAACTATTTTCCCCCTAATATAGGCTACAGCTACTTTTCGCTAACAAGATAATGCGTTTATTCAGAGGACGTGTGCAGGAAAAAGTGGAAAAGACCCGAGTGCTCGATCAACATCAGCCATCTTGCAAACAGACAACCACTGGCACTTGCCCCTCCCACAAGAAGCGGATTTCACCTCAGACGCACATCAATTTCGCTTCAAACTTTTGCTTTCTATGCGCGTCTATTTCGCTCTAGACACGCAAATGCATATAAAATGTTCAAGTGGCAAACTAGACGCGGTAGACGTGAATTTGACGCTCTATCAGTGTTTGGTGTGAACACAGCATTAGATTTATCTAATAAAGCCTTATTCATATTGAAAATAGAAGTATCTTGTGTTTTGTGCTTACAAGTTAATGCCATAAACTGCCGATCTTGTTACTGTGCTAATTGATAGTGTTTTCACTATACTTTGGATATTAATATCCAGCACAGATTTGATGTTAAACGGCTTGTTCAGTGAATCGCAGGGTGTCTCAGTGATCAGCCGTGAAACAGTGATTCTGTTCAAATTCCCTTTAAAATCTTAAATGTTTCCCTTTGAGCTAAATTGACCTGTTTCCCTTACATATGTAACCCTCGTTCCCTGAAGGAGGGAATGGAGAAATTAAGTCCCCATGCCATATCGCTGTTCCGCTGAACGGCTGGTTCACTGGCTTGGCTCCTCAGCGAAGACTTGAATGCGAGTGTTTTGTACCACTCGAAGGTTATTGGGCTCTCGGGAGAGATCCCATTCGTAACAACTCCGTTCCCTCCTTCATGGAACGAGGGTTACATACGTAACCAAGACGATAATTTAATAATGCTTTTTTTGTTTGTTTGTTAAATAAAAACTAACTAAATAAAAATACAAATTTGTAATCATTTGTAATCAAAGGATTCCCCGTTTCTTTATAATTCAACCACTGAGTATTATACTCCAGGAGTAGAGCTAAATGACCCTGGTTTTGGAGTTATCATACAGAGCTAAACATGCCCATAAATGAAAACAGTGTCTAAAGGTGTCTTTTCACAGCAGAGTTAAATGGCTGGTCTGTGCCTGCCCAAAAATTAAGTGTAACTTAACAGGTTCAGACATACCTCAACCATCAAAATATACAACACAGTTGTAAATGCATTTATGCCACTTCTGAGCAGCATTACCCTTGTGAAAAAGTGCTTAACTGTATTAAAAATGTACTTGTGTACTTCCAATCATAAAAATATATAATTTAAATTAAAGGCCACTTACTGTAAGTGTACTTAAAGATTACACTTTAAATCACAATAGGTCTTAACATACTTAAGTACACTTAAAAAAATGCACTTTATGATGTCTAATTAATTGCTTAAACATACTTTTTACATAATTCTATTATAAATAAGTACAATTATTTTTTATGTATATCAATACTTAACCACATGTAAAATAATTGATTTTAATTACAACTTAAGGGTGTTCTCCAAAATTACAGTTGTGTATTTTAAAATGCATTACTATTTAGACTAATATATAGCCTACTATGTGCATTAATAAAAATAAAACTTCAATACAGTATACTCCAATAAAACTTTGAATTATTGAAATTTAGTACTTCTTCAGCAAACCACTTTTACTCGAGTCATTTTCCAACATTGCCGTCGGTATAGGCCAAAATATTATGCCCCAGGGTGCAGGTTAGACTTATGCATTAGGAAATAAAAACGCCTCATTTACTGAAATGTATTGTAATTTGTTTCTTGTCAGAAGGATTGGGTACACCAGGATTTTCTCCTCTCAGCTAAACATGCTAAGGAATCATTTTACTTGCCAAAAATCACTGATGTAAAAAAAAAAAAAAAAAAAAAAAAAAAAAAAAAAAAAAACCCCACTCACACTACTCTAAAAACCAACACTGACCTGACAGCAAAGGCAAAGTATGGCAACCCATACTTGAAATGGTCCTCCAATTTTAACACTTCCAAGTTACTACATGCACATGAGCAGTGAACACACACACACACTGCAGTTTGCAACCAGTCACTGTCGTGCCTGCGGAGCAACTGGGTGTATTGAAAGTGGAAGGGAGCACGTTCATTCAATCCCTAACCCACATTCCCTACTGGTATTGGGTATTAAACCTTTAGGTCACAAGTCTGACTCAATCCATTAGGCCACAACTGCTCAGCTTGCAACCAAATCTTTCCCCACACAGGCAAAAAGTACTAGGATGAATGACAGCGGCATCGAATATGACCCACAAGTTGTAGTGGTTGAGTCTCAGCCCAATGGTTGATTAGTCAGACCTGTAACCTAAAGCTAATGGATTGAAGTCTCAGTCCCAGCAGGAACCTTGTTCTGCTCCAGGAGGATGGATAAAGGACTCAGAATGCACAATCTTACAAAACGGAACCTTGGTTTGATAGGGAGGAAGAAAAATAAAACCTGACAAGATGGGCGTTTAATATCAGATTCTGCAAAAAGTTTATTAAAAACTAGATTTACATGACCAGAGTAACTGCTCCACTAGAAACCACAGTCTGCTCCCCAGAGACAGCCTTGATACGAGTATCTCTTCCTGAAAGAGAAGGGTTAGAAGTGAGAACACTTCTAAAATGCTCCGTTCCTCTTGTCAAGAGAAAGCGAGAACTCACGTTTCCTGGTGCAGCTTTGCTCACAAGAGCCAGATGATGGATGGCACACCTCTGTACTGCAATGGATGAAGATCTGACAGGAAAGAAAGAGGCTCAAGTCATAGAACCCACAAGTAGTAGATACAAATGTTCAAGTAAAGGGGGGGGGGCATACAGTTTCCTGCAGAGCAGCCAGTGAGGCTGGGTCTACAAATGTGAACATCTTCACAACAAAACGCCTATAGTGGGTTGGGAACTGAAGACCAGATGATCCAGTCACTGGAACCAGTGTGGTCAGATATCGGTCGTCCTGGTAAGGGCATCTGAAGACAAAAGAGAAGGTTAGAAAGGGTCTCCCAGCAGACTAACGGGAAAAAGATCAGCTGTACACTCACCCATCAATCAGAAGGTCCCACTGGGGGAGACTGAGTGGACTGGGGGTTGAAGTAGTCCAACAACGTCCCAGCATCAGGACAATGTTGGGGTCAGTCCTCTCCATAATGTGCACCTCAACATACACAGGCTCTCGCAGGACTTTTGTGATGGGATAATCAGCGTCACTGTAGTAGGATGTGTAGGCCTCATCACCTGAGGAACACTGGGGTTTAACCAGACTCAAGTTTGAAAGGCTTTAGGCAGACACAGGACAAGACCTTACCTTCAGCACATCCTTTGGTGACACATTGGCCATTGGCCAGTCTGAGCGCCACCCTGAGAGGCCCAGGAGCAGCTACTGGTAGAGGTGGAGGAACGGAGTTGACCTCCACAACCAGAGCTTCCACAGAAGTTTCAGAGTATCTACACTGGAAGAGGAACCTGGACAACACACAGCAAGCTTATAGCATTTATTAGGGACTAATATTCACACCAAGTCATAGATCACCTACTCAAAATGACTGTCCCTTGTGATGGAACCATATGGTCCAATCCCCACTTCATAGGAAGAGGTCATTCGGTTTTCATACACCACATATCCGCCGTCCTCCTGTGAATAGAAGCCGTGGCAGCATCCAGTCCATCATAAGCAAATGCAGAATAAAACCAGTAGCAGCTGCTCACCATCACACTCGTGCCACATGCGGTCACAGGGAACTGGTATATGGCAAAAGAAGGTGTGGACCCCACAGGAGCACAAGGTGGGTCGTTTCCACCCAGTAGATGAACCGAATCCAGACTCAGTCGAGGCAGAGTAACGTCTCTAGACACCACTACCACAAACTGACCATCTCGAATACACTGGACAGTTACTAGAACAAGGTACAAGAGCAGGTTAATGCAGAGAATCAGTTTAACACAAACAGAATAAGATTGAGAACGTTTACCCGCTCTCCCATAGTAACACTGCTGTGCTTTAAAGCAGCAGTTGATAGCTTCACACTCAGCACCACTGATGCCAGGTAGACCACATTGGATCTGCTCAGAATCAGCTACAGCACATTTATCAATAGGATCTGTCTGCACTACTGGCTTCTGAAGCGGAAACTGTAGTTTAGGTTGCTGAACCGGCTTCTGAAGCGGAAACTGCTGGGGAACCTGCTGGTTACTTGGTTGTTGAACCAACTTCTGAAGCGGAAACTGAGGTTTAGGTTGCTGAACTGGTTTCTGAAGCGGAAACTGCTGGTAAGTTGGTTGCTGAACCGGCTTCTGAAGCGGAAACTGAGGTTTAGGTTGCTGAACTGGTTTCTGAAGCGGAAACTGCTGGTAAGTTGGTTGTTGAACCGGCTTCTGAAACGGAAACTGCTGAGGAACCTGCTGGTTACTTGGTTGTTGAACTGGCTTCTGAACCAGAAACTGCTGGTTACTTGGTTGTTGAACTGGCTTCTGAAGCGGAAACTGCTGGGTCATCAGAGATTGAACATCCTGAAGCGATTTACTCCAGTGTGGAACAGCATGACAGAAAGCACAAACCAGCAAAATCTGAACCAAACACCAACTTCCAGCCATTGTTTAACAGCTAAACACAAAGTGGAAATACTGCCCTTTGGTCTTTTTGTATTCTACAGATTTCTGCTAATTAACGATAGTCCCTCCCTCTTCATTAACACTCATGGATCTCAGAAAGGGGAGCTTATGCAGCTGGGTGATTCTCATTGGATCTCAAGATAGAATTCATTTTTTCCCTATTTTGAACATAAATGCACAAACTGAATTTGAAAAATCTTACTAACTTATCTGATTGTAATTGATTCTCAAATTCTGTTAACATGGTGTTTCTTGAGTCCAATGTCATATTGACAACAAATAAGATTGGTTCAAGTCCAATGTTTACCGGAACTTGCCAAAAGTAGATGTTTTTCTTTGGTGCCATTGTCCTTACCACCCCCAGCTGACAAGTGTGCTCTTACAAATATGAGGAAAACCCTATATTAAGCAGAAAATGATTTTAAGTATATGGAAGCTTATTTCCACCACAGAATAAAAAATAAATAAATAGAGAAAAAAAAAAAAATCATTTTGACTATTTATGTCACGACTGATCTATCTCACAGTTCGCTAATATCTCAAGGTTGCTGACTTTTTTTTTCCAAATTGACCTTTTTGATTCCTTGGGGGAAATAATGCCATAGAATCCAAAGAAGTTTGTCAGCAAGTTTATTGAAACCACAAAAAAAAAAAAAAAAACATTGTTAAAGAGAAACCCTAACAACCTTTTATTCTTTGTGATCAGACCTTGAACTTTCTTTAGTAAAACATGACTGCAAAATGAAAAAGCAAAGAGCAATCTGAGTTAACATGACTAAATTAGTTGACACTTAAAGGGTTAGTTTATTGAAAAATCATAATTATGTTGTTAATAACTCACCCTCATGTCTTTCCAAACCCGTGAGAGCTCCGTTTATCTTTGGAACACTGTTATTTTAGATTTAGACCGAGAGCTCTCAGTCCCTCCATTAAAACTGTGTGTACGGTATACTGTCCATGTCCAGAAAGGTAAGAAAAAGATCATCAAAGTAGTCCATGTGACATCAGAGGGTCAGTTAGAATTTTTTGAAGCATCAAAAATTGATTTTGGTCCAAAAATAGCAAAAACTACGACTTTATTCATCGTCTTCTCTTCCATGTCTGTTGTGAGAGAGTTCAAAACAAAGCAGTTTGTGATATCCGGTTCGCGAACAAATCATTCGATGTAACCGGATCTTTTTGAACCAGTTCACCAAATTGAACTGAATTGTTTGAAATTGTTCGCATCTCCAATACGCATTAATCCACAAATGACTTAAGCTGTTAACTTTTTTAATGTGGCTGACACTCCCTCTGAGTTAAAACAAACCAATATCCCAGAGTAATTCATTTACTCAAACAGTACACTGACCGAACTGCTGAAGAGAGAACTGAAGATGAACACAGAGCTGAGCCAGATAATGATCAAAAGATTGGCTCATCGGTTTTCGGATCACCAGTAGTTCTTTCGGACAGTTCGATTCAACAAACCAGTTGAAGAAAACAGTTCACCGGTTCTTTTGCGCTCAACATAATGGCGTCACTGGCGATAATTGCCCTTCGTTCAAGCCTCGGTTTACCGGCGCTCATAACATTAGCACAGAATCAGTTCAGAATCATTCACCAAAAGAATCAGTTCGGTTCAGACACTCTGTGTGTCAGTCTGCTTCACGCTGAATCACAAATGCCCAGTATCATCAGCTCCTTGGTTCTCGAATCAGACACGTCTGACAGAAACAGTTCTTGACTCGAGTCAATCTTTTGTTCATTATCTGGCTCGGCTCGGTGTTCATCTTCAGTTCTCTCTTCACAGCAGTTCAGTCAGTGCACTGTTTAACTTATCAGACAAATTAATTATTATTATTATTATCTACATATAATAATTTATAATGAGCAACTTCTCATGTTCTTCAGAAAGAAGAGAACTAAGGTATGATATTTACCTGATTACAGTTTAAGGACATTCCTATGTGTGACTGAGAGGATGAAGGATGATAGGCTACTGAGAGAGAGAGATAGAGAGAGAGAGAAGGGGTGCATCCCATTCAGTAGGCTAATGATCGCCCTTTTCTAATATTCATTATGAATTCAGGGGTGAAGGCAGCGAAAGGGTAAAAGAAAAATGGTAGAACAGCGAAGAAGGATGATTTTAAGTTTGGTGGAAAAAGTAAGATGGGCGTTTTTTTATGGGCCCAGGTCTGCCCAAAAAATGAATTTTGCCATATCCCACTGTTATGAAGTGTGAAAAAAACATCTCCAAAAGCACTATTTTCATGATGAAGTATATTATAATGTCTGAATGCCTCTGATTAAAATAATGAAAGATAAATATACCTGTGAGTTTTTTTTTTTTAGTTTTTTTTTATCGTTACCATAGGCTAGTTAATCTTAGAATGTGTGGGTGATCGCAAATGTTAAACGATTTCTATGCAGCCGTTCAACAGACAGTAAGTTAAGTGAGTGATTTTCATTTCAGACACATTTAGTCTTTTTTACTGTTTAGCAAAAATTAAATACTTCCAAACAAAGCTGCAGCAGATCTGCCGTGTGTCTCAGAGCATGTGTTTCTTTCATGAATTAATCCCTTTTTGAAAGAATCAAGTGAGCCAATTATTCGGTGATCCATTCACAGTCAACTTGCGTCGACTCTACATGAATCAGCAGTTTTGAAAGAATTGTTTGCTTGAAGAATTAAATTAATCATTCATTTAACAGATACTTGTCACCACCTATTGGTGGTTTTACAATTATATTTCTTTATCCATGACAGGCTCAAACAACGCTATCTCACGACCAATTCATACGTATTTTACGAGGTGGCTTATTAGTAGGAATTTGTACGACCACTCGTACGATTTTATATGATTTGTCTAATCCCCAGTGTCGGTTAGGTTTAGGGGCGGGGTTAGGTGTAGGTCATTCATACAAATTCATACAAATTGTGCAATTCGTAAAATACGTACGATTTGGCAAAAATCTTATAAATTTGTACGAATAAGCCACCTTGTAAAATATGAACGAATTGCCAGGAGATCCCAAACCATCACTCTGGAAAATATTAATGTTATTGACAAAAAATACACCCAAGAATATATAATTTTTGTCAACATGCCACACAAGGGGCATCATTTAGGTGATTTGACACACAGACACACAGAGATTGTGTGTGTGTGTGTGGGCGTGTGTGCTCATGTTCGTGCATGCAGGCCACAGGCATTGGTTTCACCTACATTGTGAAGACCCCCCCCCCCCCCCCAAAACAACTTAAAACTTTTGACACAAGGAAAACAGCTCTTACAAACCATAGATCATTTAATAAAGCTTTTTTTGTTTTTGTTTGTTAAATAAAAACTAAATAAATAAAAATACAAATTTGTAATCACAGAATTCCCCGTTTTTTTTTTCAATTCAACCACTGAGTATTATCTAGGTAGATCTCCAGGAGCAGAGCTAAACGACCCTGGTTTTGGAGACACCATACAGAGCTAAACATGCCCATAAATGAAAACAGTGTCTGAATATGTCTTTTCACAGCCGAGATAAACGGCTGGTCTGTGCCTGCACAAAGATTAAGTGTAACTTAACACGTTCAGACACACCTCAACCTCAAGTATCAAAATATATAGCACAGTTGTAAATGCATTTATGCCACTTTTGAGCAGCATTACCCTGGTGTAAAAGAAGTGTGCTTAACTGTATTAAAAATGTACTTGTGTACTTCCAATCATACAAATATCATATAGTTTAAATTAAAGGTCAATTATTGTAAGTGTACTTAAAAAGATTACGGTTTTATCACAATTGGTCTTAACATACTTAAGTGCACTTTAAAAAAACAAAATGCACTTTATGATAATGTCTCATTAAATATTACTTAAACATTTTACATAATTATTGTATTCTAAATTAGTACCATTTTTATGTATTTATCAATATACTAAAGCACATGTAAAATAATTGATTTTAATTTCAACTTAAGTGTTCTCCAAAATTACAGTTGTTAATGTATTTTAAGTGTATTACGATTTCAACTATAATATATATATAGCCTACTATGTGCATTAATACAAATAAACTTCAATACAGTATACTCCAATAAAACTTTGAATGGTTGAAACTTTCATCACCAGCTCCTGCTGGTGTCTAGTACTTCCTCAGCAAACCACTTTTACTCTAGTCATATTTTCCAACACTGCCTTCGGTATAGCCCAAAATATTATGCCCCAGGGTGCAGGTTAGTCTTTTATGCATGAGGAAATAAAAACGTCTCAAATGTATTTGAATTTGTTTCTTGTCAGAAGGATTGGCTCCACCAGGAGTGGAAGGGAGCATGATCATTCAGTCCCTAACCTACATTCCCTACTGGTATGGAGTATTAAACCCTTAGGTCACAAGTCTGACTCCATCCATTTGGCCACAACTGCCCAGCTTGCAACCAAATCTTTCCCCATACAGGCAGAAAGTACTAGGATGAATGACAAAGGCATCGAATTTGACCCACAAGCTGTGATGGTTGAGTCTCAGCCCAATGGTTGACTAGTCAGACTTGTAACCTAAAGCTAATGGACCTCAACTACAGCTGAGGTGCCCTGAGCAAGACACCAGACCACCAATTGCTCCCCAGTAAAATGTGTATGTGCACTTGGATGGGTTAAACATCCTGTTTACATTTAACCCTTTAAAAAGGGGAACCTTGTTCTGCTCCAGGTTAACAACTGGAGGATGGATAAAGGACTCAGAATGCACAATCTTTACAAAAGGTTCTGGAACCTTGGTTTGATCGGGAGGAAGAAAAATAAAACCTGACGAGACAGGCGTTTAATATCAGATTCTGCAGAACAAGACCAATAGACAAGATACCTCACGGTTCTGCAAAGAGTTTATTAAAAACTAGATTTACATGACCAGAGTAACTGCTCCACTAGAAACCACAGTCTGCTCCCCAGAGACAGCCTTGATACGAGTATCTCTTCCTGAAAGAGAGGTGTTAGAAGTGAGAACACTTCTAAAATGCTCCGTTCCTCTTGTCAAGAGAAAGCGAGAACTCACGTTTCCTGGTGCAGCTTTGCTCACAAGAGCCAGATGATGGATGGCACACCTCTGTACTGCAATGGATGAAGATCTAACAGGAAAGAAAGAGGCTCAAATCATAGAACCCACAAGTAGTAAATACAAATGTTCAAGTAGAGGGGGGGGCATACGGTTTCCTGCAGAGCAGCCAGTGAGGCTGGGTCTACAAATGTGAACATCTTCACAACAAAACGCCTATAGTGGGTTGGGAACTGAAGACCAGATGATCCAGTCACTGGAACCAGTGTGGTCAGATAACGGTCGTCCTGGTAAGGGCATCTGAAGACAAAAGAGAAGGTTAGGAAGGGTCTCCCAGCAGACTAACGGGAGAAAGATCAGCTGTACACTCACCCATCAATCAGAAGGTCCCACTGGGGGAGACTGAGTGGACTGGGGGTTGAAGTAGTCCAACAACGTCCCAGCATCAGGACAATGTTGGGGTCAGTCCTCTCCATAATGTGCACCTCAACATACACAGGCTCTCGCAGGACTTTTGTGATGGGATAATCAGCGTCACTGTAGTAGGACGTGTAGGCCTCATCACCTGAGGAACACTGGGGTTTAACCAGACTCAAGTTTGAAAGGCTTTAGGCAGACACAGGACAAGACCTTACCTTCAGCACAGCCTTTGGTGACACATTGGCCATTGGCCAGTCTGAGCTCCACCCTGAGAGGCCCAGGAGCAGCTACTGGTAGAGGTGGAGGAACGGAGTTGACCTCCACAACCAGAGCTTCCACAGAAGTTTCAGAGTATCTACACTGGAAGAGGAACCTGGACAACATATAGCAAGCTTGTAGCATTTATTAGGGACTAATGTTCACACCAAGTCATAGATCACCTACTCAAAATGACTGTCCCTTGTGATGGAACCATATGGTCCAATCCCCACTTCATAGGAAGAGGTCATTCGGTTTTCATACACCACATATCCGCCGTCCTCCTGTGAACAGAAACCGTGGCAGCATCCAGTCCATCATAAGCAAATGCAGAATAAAACCAGTAGCAGCTGCTCACCATCACACTCGTGCCACATGCGGTCACAGGGAACTGGTATATGGCAAAAGAAGGTGTGGACCCCACAGGAGCACAAGGTGGGTCGTTTCCACCCAGTAGATGAACCGAATCCAGACTCAGTCGAGGCAGAGTAACGTCTCTAGACACCACTACCACAAACTGACCATCTCGAATACACTGGACAGTTACTAGAACAAGGTACAAGAGCAGGTTAATGCAGAGAATCAGTTTAACACAAACAGAATAAGATAGAGAACACTTACCCGCCCTCCCATAGAAACACTGCTGTGCTTTAAAGCAGCAGTTGATAGCTTCACACTCAGCACCACTGATCCCAGGTAGACCACATTGGATCTGCTCAGAATCAGCTACAGCACATTTATCAATAGGATCTGTCTGCACTACTGGCTTCTGAAGCAGAAACTGTGGTTTAGGTTGCTGAACTGGCTTCTGAAGCGGAAACTGTGGTTTAGGTTGCTGACCTGGCTTCTGAGGCGGAAACTGAGGTTTAGGTAGTTGTTGAACCGGCTTCTGAAGCGGAAACTGCTGGTTACTTGGTTGTTGAACTGGCTTCTGAAGCGGAAACTGCTGGTAAATTGGTTGTTGAACTGGCTTCTGAAGCGGAAACTGCTGGTAAGTTGGTTGTTGAACCGGCTTCTGAACCAGAAACTGCTGGTTACTTGGTTGTTGAACTGGCTTCTGAAGCGGAAACTGCTGGGTCATCAGAGATTGAACATCCTGAAGCGATTTACTCCAGTGTGGAACAGCATGACAGAAAGCACAAACCAGCAAAATCTGAACCAAACACCAACTTCCAGCCATTGTTTAACAGCTAAACACAATGTGGAAATACTGCCCTTTGGTCTTTTTGTATTCTACAGATTTCAGCTAATTAACGATAGTCCCTCCCTCTTCATTAACACTCATGGATCTCATGAGTTGCAGAAAGGGGAGCTTATGCAGCTGGGTGATTCTTATTGGATCTCAAGATAGAATTCTTATTTTCCCTATTTTGAACATAAATGCACAAACTGAATTTGAAAAATCTTACTATCTTATTTGATTGTAATTGATTCTCAAATTCTGTTAACATGGTGTTTCTTGAGTCCAATGTCATATTGACAACAAAGAAGAATGGTTCAAGTCCAATGTTTACCGGAACTTGCCAAAAGTAGATGTTTTTCTTTGGTGCCATTGTCCTTACCACCCCCAGCTGACAAGTGTGCTCTTACAAATATCCACCACAGAATTAAAAATAAATAAAAAATAAACATATAGTAATTTTAATAAACAATAGTCATTTTGACTATTTGATCTATCTCACAGTTCGCTAATATCTCAAGGTTGCTGACTTTTTTTCTCCAAATTGACCTTTTTGATTCCTTGGGGGAAATAATTCAATAGAATCCATAGAAGTTTGTCAGCAAGTTTATTGAAACCACAAAAAAAAAAAACCTAACAACCTTTTATTCTTTATGATCAGACCTCGAACTTTCTTTAGGAAAACATGACTGCAAAATGAAAAAAGAAAGAAAAAGAAAAGAGAAATCTGAGTTAACAAGACTAAATCAGTTGACACTTAAAGGGTTAGTTCACCGAAAAATCTTATTTGGCTTGGCTCTGTGTTCATCTTCAGTTCTCTTTTCACAGCAGTTCAGTCAGTGTACTGTTTGAGTAAATGAATTACTTTGGTATATTGGTTTGTTTGAACTCAGAGGGAGTGTCAGCCAAATTAAAAAAGTTAACAACTTAAGTCATTTATGGATTAATGTGTATTGAAGACGCGAACCATTTAAAACGATTCAGTTCAATTTGGTGCATGAACTGGTTCAAAAAGGTCCTGTTATATCGAATGATTCGTTCGAGAACCGGATATCACAATATCTGCTTTGTTTTGAACTCTCTCACAACAGACACGGAAGAGAAGACAATGATGAAAAAAATCATAGTTTTTGCTATTTTTGAATCAAAATGTATTTTCTATGATTCAAAAATTCTAACTGACCCTCTGATGTCACATGGACTACTTTGATGATGTAACTTTCTGGACATGGACAGTATACTGTACACACAGTTTCAATGGAGGGACTGAGAGCTCTCGGACTAAATCTAAAATATCTTAAACAGTGTTCCAAAGATAAACAGAGGTCTCACGGGTTTGGAACAACATGAGGGTGAGTTATTAATAACGTTATTATGATTTTACGATGAACTAACCCTTTAACATTCTCATAACCAGGAAAAAACATAAAAATAAAAAAAAGCTGGACGTCCAGTGAACATTCAAAAATACAATTTTAATAACTTCGTGGAAAAGCTTGCAAAATGATATTTGAACATATTTCTGTTAAAGGTGCCAGAGAATGGAAAACTGTATTTACCTTGGCATAGTTGAATCAGAGTTATGTACATGAAAATGATTGTGAAATATTGTGAGTCTCAAACACCACTGAAAATCTCGTGCTGCAATAGTCCACTGAAAAAGAGGCGAATCCAAACATAGCACCAACTGTGACGTTACAGTAGGGATCATTAATGTTTACACCCCAACATTTGCATAGCGTTTTCCAGCACATGTTCTAGGCCAGCAAGACCTGCACAACGATGCAATGTTGCCAGATATTGCTATTAAAACTGATAAATAAATAAAAATAAACAGAAATGTTTTCAAATATTTAGCAATTAAGATAGATAAAGATATCGCTCACCCCTAAACTGCAACGTCCTACTTTATTCGTTCAACGTCCTATACTGCAACGTTCTTAAGTGTCAAAAAAGTGGAAAAGATAAGTTCAAAAATGCTTATAACAGCAACACAGAGGCTGCGTCCACATCTTCACCGACAACTCTCTCAAGCATCGATCACTCGGACGCTAAACATTCTTTCAAAATCTCTTAAAATCTGTACCTTTGTCTGATACAGGCTCAGACATATCAGGTTGGTTGCCTAATCTCTCCATCATTCACGCTGGACTGAAAAGATTTGTGCTGTGAAACAGCCAATAAGAGCAGAGCTCTGCAAACCCGATGAAGTAACAAACTCATCCTTATCTTGGATGGGCCGAGGGTGAGCACATTTTCAGCAAATCTTCATTGTCACTAATGCTTTATAAAACTCTTCTCGTCCAATGCAGAGGACAGGAGTCTCAAAGCCTCGGCCATGCCTTTCTTTGCTCACCTCCTAACCAGGCGGTGCAGTTGGGTTTAGCAGGTGGGCTGTGGATTTGGACACTCTTGGTAGCCAGAGCATCGCGGTACTTGAGTTTCTCCACAAGCGAGCAGATCTCAGACAGGGTCGGTGCAGGAACACGGGCAGCATGGACATACTGTCAATTATCACACCGCTCTCTGACAAAACCTTACGAGTGTCAGTGGGACACTGGTGAGGGACAAACACAGAATGAACAAGGTGAATGATGGGAAAACTGTGTCACAGTGTCTGGTCTGTTTATCCCTGGGTGTCCACTAGAGGTCCCAATTCCCCATATCCTCACCCCACTTCAGTACTGCATTTCTCACAAGCATTATGGACTAATCACTTCACTGTACACAGCTGTTCCCGCAGTGTTAATTTTGACACAAAATTTTAATTTAGTTTTAGTCTTAGTCTTTTGACTATAATTCTTTTTAGTTTTAGTCAAGTTTTAGTCATCTGATTTGTTTTAATTTTAGTCTTATTTTAGTCGACTAAAATTGCTTGGTATTTTAGTCGACTAAAATAAGACTAAAATCAATAACAGATTTACTAGACAATTTTTTACAGCTGGTATAGGAAACAAACTTAACCAAAATATATAAAACACAAATTCAACTTTATTTCAACACAACTGTGTCTTTATTTCGATTCAAAAGCTTTTATCCAGCAACAAACACTGTCGTGATAATGTAAACAATAACTAGCTGCCAATTGACCATCAATAAAAGAAAAATAAAGTTAGGTCCAGGACCTTAAAGCTTACAGCTGAGCTGAACAATAAGTGCATACATTTAAAGTAAATATTTAATAAGTTGGCAGCTAGGTGGATAAAAAAAGTAACAAGATTTTATAAGGTATTCATTTGTCTAGCAATATTGTATGTTTTAAATACTACAATATTGCTAGATTTGTATGTATAATGATAGGATGTGAACATTCATGTTTCACATGACTAATATAGAAACATTTGTGATATTGTCAACAAGTAGAACATTATAAAATATACTAAACATTAGTATTAATCAAATGTATTTATCATGATATTACGTATAGTATTGTGCTCTCATCTAACTTGAAGAAGGGGCTATTTTACAGTACTTTTCAGTTCGTAATATTTAATGCTACAACATCTACGCACTGCACTATTCCAATTTTGCTTAGCTCAATAAACAAAAGAACATCGTTGTGAAATTACATTTGAGAAAATGTCCGGGTGGCTCGTCTGTAAATGTCTTTTCAAATTGGTTGTGTTCTTGCCACGAATGAGCGCTCTGCGTGCTTTACACTTTGTTTTGTTTTGTTCGTCGTCAAACGTGAAGTGAGCTGTGGACATTTTGTCGCTCTTTTAGACAGTAGGGACTTTAAGCAACAGCTGCGAATGGAACGGCTACAGCGACCGGAAGTTTGCCGTCACACCGCTGTAGCCAAGAAGGTAAAAGTCACTAAGCAACGGTAAAACAGAACAGCGCAACGCAGCATTAATTCATTTATTGAGATCCAAAAAAATATATAATTTAAAAAAGCAAGAGAAGGATTGCTTTTGGCGTTAAATGACAATCATTTGTCAAGAGAAGTTGTTAATATTGTATGATGTAAATAAGTCTAAAAACATAACATTTATTTACCTAACCTCTCACGTTGTAGCGACTCCGGCAAATCAGCTGTTCTCCCGTAGTAGACCGTTAAATTAGAACGTCACAAAGTAGCAGTTAAATTCGCGCAGGCGCAATACAACGCCAGAATGGCGTTGCCGTTCCACCAGAGGCTGTTGCTTAAAGTCCCTATCACCTCTTCGAATGCCGTCTTCCCGGGAGCTCATAAAAACTGAAAACCTTCGCTTCACGTCTCAATAAGTCAGGCTCTGATTGGTTCTCTTCTCTCATGCAGTCTGTTCTGTTTTGCCGGTTCTTTTGCTCATTCCTCGCATCTCTCCCGTCTGCTGATTTGATTTTCGTCACAGTCTATTTTCGTCTCGTCCTTTATTCGTTGACGATAATGTCAATCAATTTAGTCATAGTTTTAGTCTCCATCAGTGCCTTCTATTTTAGTTTTCGTTTCGTTTTCGTCGGCAAAAATATATTCGTGACGAAAATAATGACGAAAATATTTAGTCAACGAAATTAACACTGTGTTCCCGCTCACATTGTTTGCACCTGTCTATATATACCCTGTTTGTTTCTGTCATTGTCATGGAGCTCTTGGCTAATGCCACCCGTTATTTTCGTGTTCCCTGGTTTTTGCCGTGTTTCTTGTTTTGGACTGCTTTTCTGGAATTTGACCTTTGCCTGGCTGACTTATGATTCTGGATTACCCTAATAAAACACTGCTTTTGGATCCTCTTGTTTGTATGCACTCTGTGACAAACTGTTGCTTCGGTCTCTTCAGAGAGGCAGAAAATATTTTTGATGAAATTCTACAGTCTGCATATAGATACCTAAATACCACTTCAGTAGAACTTCTGTGCCTCCTTTATGGTGTAAATTTGGCAAAAGAATCAATCATTGGGGATTTTTTTTTTTTTTATAACCTACTTACAATATACTGTATGAGAAAAATCACCACACCATAAAAGCATGTTGCTAATTACAAATGATATGGATCAAACTAATTTACTCAGTTATTTGGAAAATTTGTTAAGAAATTAATAATTTGCATAGAGGACAACGGACATGATATTATATAAAATATCAATATGATTGTGATGAATCTTTGTACAATTATAAAAAATCCTTCAGCTTGGCATTCTGCTGAGGAGTGACAAGCTACAAGAAATGAAGAAAAAACTACTGTATAATGTAGAGGAAGTTTGAAAGCGTAGATCTTAGTAGAGTAGCGGCATATTTAATTTCTGACAGGAATAAAAACGTGGCTGTGAGGCATGGAATGATGTTTAACCACATGTCAGTTAGCTGCGTTTAAGTTCAAATTTTAGGCCTCATTTGCGGCAAGGCACAAACCGCTTTGTCATATGTTAAATCCCCAACAGGTGCCGCCAAATATTTATATTTAGACATAGTCCTCAAAACGGTTGAACTTGGATTACGTCTGATTTGAATGTCACGCAACTTATGTAGACTGACTGCCAACGTAGGCTATTAAGAATGCGGTCGAAATTCACAAAGCTCCCTCTACACGAGGCCTACTTAAAATGAAATCAAACTTTACAAAAAGGATTTTCAATGCAACTTGATCTAATGAATGCAACGTTCATCTTCAAAAAAGAAAGTGAGATAAAATGCCTACAACTACAAATATTTAAGTACATTTAAACTATGGGATAATGAGGTATAGCTGTACCTTAACACAATCAATCTTGGCGTGTAAATTATCATGGCAGTTGAAAAGCAGTAAAGAGGGATTGTCCATGTTTTCTGTCCGGGACGCCTCCTGGATGATGACGTCACGCAGCTTCTCCTACTGTACCAATAGTAATAGTATGTTCCTGCACAAGCGAGACGCGCGCTCACGGCAGCTGCACATAACGGTCCATACTCAAGAAACTGACCGCATCTTCCAAAAAGTAAGTATAATTTATATGTTTTGGCTTTTATCCCTTCCATCCGGCTTTCATCGATTAGTGGGATGTAACGTTAGCTATGTTCGCGTCGCTATCTGCCACTGAGTTGCCACTTTTCTTGCTGAACTCACAACTGCTGTTTCTGAAACTTTAGCTCGAGTTATTTGCCCATTTTCGCCGTGTTTGACACTTGAAACTTGCTAGAAATTGGAGACTGTGTGAGTCTGTAGGTCTTCTGAATGTCTTCATCTGTTTACTGGAATTTCACAATCCGTTTCAACTTGTTCATCCAGCCACCGAGGACAGTATCTTATCTTACAAAGAATCTGAACTCGCTGTTTCAAAGTGAAACAGTGAGTTTAGCCCTAGAAAACTTCATAAAGGGAAATGTCAGATAATGTCCTTTGCGCCCTAATTTAGACTGACCAATGTACCTGTAACCGATAAAAATTGTATCAGTTACAGGACTCAAACCTTCAGGAATCATCTCATGTCAAACTACTAAGTTCATCTTAAATAATATATACTAGCTCCGCATAATTAATGTTTAATTAAACAGGCTGAACAAGATTTTCTTCCTAATTTCTCCTCACAAGTCATCTACATTGGCCTATATTTTTTAGATATATGGGAAAAAAAATTAAAAACGTGGTGCAGATGTTTTGAGCTCTGTCTGGAATGTACCATTCTTCAAAAAGTTTTTTTTTTTTTTTTTTTTTAGGTTTTTATTATTATTATTATTCATTTATTTGGCACATTATTAAGC
The DNA here is from genome assembly GCF_003368295.1 of Carassius auratus. Classification (NCBI taxonomy): domain Eukaryota; kingdom Metazoa; phylum Chordata; class Actinopteri; order Cypriniformes; family Cyprinidae; genus Carassius; species Carassius auratus. The sequence goes on from NC_039276.1 coordinate 16,264,287, forward strand.
ATTACTGTAGTATTTTAGCAGTTCATATTGTTTAAATATTGTATAAAGCCATGTCACCAAAAAGCAGCCGTCATGCTTCAAAACTGAATGCTCGTAAGGCAAGTTCAGTCCTGAAAATGTCCAATGATGCATAAAGGTCTTATGACATTATGACAATTAATTTAACAGTTAACACTGGGATTCTTTTGATGTCAATAGACCGGTATGTTCTGTCATACCCTGAAGGTGTTTGCTGAAATATGATTGTGCAATGGAAGTTTTGGGAAATGCAGCACATCCTTATTTTACAGGCTCTTCCTCTGTATTTCTGGAAAAAAAGGTGGTACAATGAGTTTTTCACAGAGCAGATGCTGGAGCCCTATAAATACTCATTATTATTATTATTATTAATATTCCTGTAGCTCAACTGGTAGAGCATTGCGTTAGCAAGCAAGCAAGCGCAAAGTTGGAGGTTCGATTCCGTGGGAACACATGATAGGTAAAAATTGATAGCCTGAATGCACTGTAAGTCGCTTTGGATAAAAGCGTCTGCTAAATGCATACATTTATTCAATTTAAATTTAAATACTGTACACCATACTATAAATACTGTAATACTGTTACCATACTATTTTCAGAGACATTTGTCCATTTATGAAATAATAATAATAATAATAATAATAATAATAATAATGTTTACTCCATATTCATTTCTAGTAATATCTTTTATATAGTTATTTACAGAGCAGAACATGACTGCTACCCATTTGCTATATATATTTGCTAGATAGATAGATAGATAGATATATAGATAGATAGATAGATAGATAGATAGATAGATAGATAGATAGATAGATAGATTGATAGAAATTTACTCCTTATGATGTACATCTGTGTGAACAGTTTCATAACATTGCATATGCAACTGTAACCCTGATCAATAAAGCAGCCTAAGTGGCTTTGCTTTTGTAGTTAGTAGTTTTATAATATGTCAGACTGTTGTGCATGAGACATTCCCAGTAGGCTACAGGTGGGCATTTTCTCTAAAGGCAATTCACTGTGTGTGCTTTCTTCCCCAAGGTGGTAGCCATAGAAACCATTGATGTGTATTGCTTTAGAGCCTTTATAGTTCATGATCAGACTTAAGAAGATGCCGAGTTTCACTCAAACACTATCCTACTCTTGATTACTAAAAGCCAGCAACGTTTGATCCTTAAGCTTTCATACTGCAAAGCAGCTCAGATGGAACTTCTATTAATAACTGAATAATTCAAACACTTTGCACAATTTTTGAAGCAATCATTTGATATGTTACTGCACAAAAATAAAATAAATAGAAGTATAATAATTAACATAAAAGAGAAACAAATGTAGCGACTTTGATTTCAGGCTATATGGGCAATTTATTGTGCAACCCTTCATAGAGACCAGGGCCTTTTATTCTCTGTTTATGTGCTAGAGGATATCATGAATAACGTAGACGTGTCTGGACAAGAGCAAATATTTCTGCCCTTATTAGCCTTCCTTCAAGACAAGTTGTGGCAAAGTTTAGGTTCTCTTAGGTTTAGGATAAGTGGGACGAGGCCATAAAACTGAAGTTTGCCTTATACATCTGATATAGACCAATATGGAAAGAATTATAAAAGATACTTTACAATCTTACTGTGATTAAATTACTGATTAACTGAATGGAAAAGAATATATAAAGTCATCACAGCCAACAGCATATAATCCTTGTTGATGAATGCTTGTTCTGATCATTTCAGAAAAGGACTGATGCAAAATTGTATTAGAAAACATTTTATGTTTTTTTAGAAAATATTTGAGAACTAAAGATTTTTTTTTAAGAATTAAACTTATGAATATTCTTATGAAGTTTTTTTCTTTTCATTTTCTTGAACTCATCTCTGTTTTTTAATTGTGCAATCAATATATCAACAATATCAAATTTCCTTAAATACTATATTCTGCCGAAATAAAAAAGCAAACTTATAATGTTCTTTCACCTTTACTTTGTGACAGATGTTATGGAAGGCTATTGATTTCTCACACTGAAACAAACATGGGAAGAGAAACTTGAGACAAGAAGTGGAGTTTGGTAGAAATACACACCATGGCTGCCCATCGCATTCGATCAGCAAACAACAACACTGTGCTCCCTCGCTGCAGATCTGAGGGTGCACTTATTGATCTCAGTGAAGGAGTGCCAGAGGCCACCCTTACAGATGTTAAAGGTTTCCTTTCTTATTTTTACCTCACAGTCAGCATAGTGTTAGCTTTTAGTTTTAACCTCATTCACTTATTTATTTATTTTTTTTACAGTGCCTTCAGCTAGTGCCTTACGACTGGATGCTACTGCCTCATTTGGAGCTGTCAGGGAAGTGATTGCCATTAAGGATTACTGTCCATCCAGCTTTACCACACTCAAATTCTCAAAGGGAGACTGTCTTTATGTTATAGACACATCGGGTGAAGAGTGGTGGTATGCACACAACAGTAAAGAGATGGGATATATCCCAGCTGCTTACGTTCAGCCGATCAATTATCGAGATTCCTCGTTCAGTGATAGTGGCATGATTGACAGCCTAAGTGACATTTCTGAGGGAGTGAAAGAAATGGATATCTCGGGGGAGTGGACAGGGTCCATCAAAACCACAGAATCTAGCAAAGACCATCCTTTTGTTAATAAACGGATGTCAACTAACCCTTTCCTAAATGGCACGCTGCAAGGTTCCCCTGACCAAAATAGCAACCAGAATTCTGCAAATGCTTTGTGTTTAGAAAATCTCTCACCTCCAAACTCAAACACCAGCTCTACTATTAATATTAATGTCTTTGAAAGTGGGCTATTTGACACAAACAATATTAGCCCTTGCCCAAATTTTCGCAGGGACAATCCATTTTTTAGGTGTAAGCGTTGCTACAGCATGTCAGAACTGTCTGTCCTGCAGTCCCTGTCTGATGGGAATCAAGGTTCCTTGAGTTTTTTTAGTGGTTTGAAGTCTCCTAAACCTGAGCACTTTCAAAGTAGAGAGGATTTCAAAACGGCATGGCTAAATCACCGTAAACTTACACGATCCTGCCAAGATCTGGACTCCATTGAACAAAACCCAGGTTGGGGGCAAACCCAGCCAATAGAGACCGATATTGTGTGCAAACTGGACAGTTCTGGTGGTGCTGTGCAGCTACCAAACACCAGTATCAGTATATATATTCCTGAGGGTCACGTTACACCAGGTGAGACTCAACAGATATCACTGAAGGCCCTTCTGGATCCACCGTTGGAGCTTAACAATGATAGATGTACTACCGTGAGTCCAGTGGTAGAAGTAAAACTCAGTAACTTGGAAACCAAGACCCGGATCACTTTAGAGATGAAGGTGTCTGTTGTAGTAAAGATAGAGAGCCGCAAAACCACAGAGGTGGTGTGTGTGAGAAGCAACTTCAAGGAAGGTCCGTATGTCCCGATTCCACATGTATACATGTATGGAGACACAGTTCAAGTAACTCTGGACAATTTAGAGCCTTGCATGTATGTCTCTGTAGTTGCCCAATCACAAACGGTGGCCCCATACAGCACAGTCTGGGAGCATGTCGTAAAAAAGGTCACTCTTGGGGTATATGGGCCAAAGCACATCCACCCATCATTCAGCACAGTAGTGGCCATTTTTGGACATGACTGTGCCCCAAAGACATTGCTAGTGAGCGATGTAAAAAAGCACTTACAGTCAACTCCACCTGTCGTCCTCCAACTCTGGGGGAAACACCAGTTTGTACTAACAAAACCTCAAGACCTTCAGGTTGACATGTATTCGAACATGTCCAATTTTGATGTGAGAGCCAATGAAGATGCAAGAACCGTGAGGGGATTTCAGATCAAACTTGGCAAAGTGGCTCGCCTCATCTACTTGATCGCGGCACGTGATTCAACTGACATTTCAGACTTTACTTTGCGTATTCAGGTCAAGGATGATAAGGATTGTATCTTGGCCCAGTTCTGCGTTCAGACCCCAACTGCACCACCAAAAACAATTACAAGAAGCTCCGTTCAAAGGCGCTTCATAAAGAAAAAGGAAGTAAACAAAATCATACTGTCTCCTCTTGCACCGACCACAAAGTACCCTGTGTTTCAGGACAGACTAGTCAAAAACCTAAAATTTGCTAAGTTCCTGAAAACTGTTGCAAGACAGTCCAAAAGCGTATATTTGTTAGAGTATCTTAAAGGTGATGCAATGGCACTTTTGAGTGAGGAAAAAATAAAACTTAAAGGACATCTATGGACCAAAGAATGGTACATCGGATACTATCATGGAAGAATTGGGTTGGTGCATGCAAAAAACATTCTAATCATGGGAAAAGTGAAACCTGTTCATTTCAAAGGGCCTGATCTTACAACTACAATCCTATTAGAGCAGATCCTAAAGCCCTGCTTGTGCCTGACGTACATCTACGCATCAGTGCAGACAATACTGATGGAAAACGTGGCGAGTTGGAGAGTGTTTGCTGACGCTTTGGGTTACGTCAATCTGCCTCTGACACATTTCTGTTGGACAGAGCCAGAAAGTGAGCCTGAAAAGGTGGCTTCTGTTCTTGAGAAACTTAAGGAAGACTGCAATGCAGCTGAGGGCAATGAGAGGAAGTCTTTCCAGAAGGAGCTCATGAAGGTAAGCTTTGACACGGAGGTCAATCTTTCAACTAAACTTAGTTGTGTACTGAGAAAACCTTTAAAGAAACTAATTTAAAAAGGTATATAGCGTGTTTGTTTGATTAATTTATTGGAGGTTTTCTTAAAATTGACAAGCTGATAATAATTTTCATGTAATGTTTGATAACTAATAAATGACCAATATGACTATTTCATTATATTTTGAGACTGGAGACTCAAAGCAAAGACCAAGTGCTAAAGATTTTAAAGTGCCACCTTATTTGCAGAAACCCTACCTGCTACCCCCCCCCCCCCCCCTGCATATTATTATGGTGGATAATATGCAGGTTTGTCTAGCTGTCACCTGCTTAAACCCCTCTGTGCCACTGTTTCAATAAAGCATGATGTTAAAACTTTGTAAACAGGAACCTGAAGTAGGATGTTTCCCAGTGAAATATCAAATTGCATTTTAGCTACTTATTTTACAAACATTTAAATAAATCTGCTCTATGATGCATCAGTCATTCTGCAACAATCACCTAAAAGAAACCTCTCTGTATAAGAGAGAGCTGACACAAAAGATTATCTAAATAGCTCACACTGAAGATTATCAGACACTTAAATCATATACAGTACTGTGCAAAAGTCCTAGGCCACTAGTTTTTTTAACCAACAAAAAATGGTTTTAAGTCAGTTATTTCTATATTTTGATGTAGTGTGTCAGTAGGAAATATCAGTTTACATTTCCAAAAATTATATTTCTGCCATTAAATGTAATAATCCAGTTAGATTCTTGTTTGCACAAAGTCTGACAACAGCCAGTGCTCCACACCGAGATCTGATCTCACCTTCATCCATCCTGTCTGGAATAGCATGAAGAAACAGAATAAACTGAGACAGACTCAATCCAGAAGAACTTTGGTAATGTCTTCAAGACACAAGCTACAGTACTGTGCAAAGTTTTAGGCACTTGTGTAAAAATGCTGTAAAGTGAGGATGCTGTCAAAAAAAATTTAAAATCATGACATTTGCCAAGCATGGTAACCCATACTCAGAATTGGTGCTCAGCATTTAACCCATCCAAGTGCATACATACAGCAGTGAGTAGGGAACACACAAACACTGTGGACACACAACCGGAGCACAATTTTATTGTAAAATAAATATATTTTATTAATTCACTTCTATTAACTTAACTAAATTAAATCAACATTTGGTGTGACCACACTATGCGTTAAAAAAAGCTTTTGTCCTAGGTGCACGCACATTGTTTTTCAGGTAGCTTTGCAGGTAGGTTTCTTGAAATATCTTAGATACATTGCCACAGTTCTTCTAAATTTAGTTTATCTCAGTTCTTTTTCTTCATGTTATTCCAGACAGTCTGGATGAAGGTGAGATCAGATCTCTGTGTGGAGCACTGGCTGTTGTCAGACTCCTTATACAAACAAACATCTCACTAGATTATTACAATAATGGCACAAAAAAAAATGGAAAAATTTAAACATTTTTTTATTATTTTTTTTTTATTCCTTAGTATCCTCCCTCCTTTAGCCTATTGTTAGAGCAGAAGAACTTCCCTGTATAAACTGTCAGTGATTTCTGACAATAGTTTATAAACAGAAGACTAAATGGTGAGCTTATACAAAAGGAAATCACGACGGACAGGCAAGAAGGGAAGATAATGAATTATAAGCACTATCATAAAATCAGATGTTAAAAGAAGAGGAATTCAAGAGAAAAACATGTAAAGAATAAATAATTTTGTGCTCAACTGTCTTAATAATGTAAGATGCATCTTACTGTGATTATGTCTCAGGAGCTCTCAACAGTGATAAATCAAAAGCTAAGCAAGTGTGTGTGTACAGTGACTAATTCACAAATTATATTTTATGAATTTAAAGATTTAATCTCAGATAAACTGATTTGCTCATGCAGGCTTTGGGTGTAATAAATTACAGTTTAAATTAGGTAGTAGGTCAACATGGCAGATCATGACTCTAACAATTCTGGTAAATTAGAGTTCAAGGAAACTTGTAGCCTGAATTTACTGCAAGTTGCTTCGGATAAAGGTGTCTACCGAGTGCATAAATGTAAATTAGTAATATAAAGCAAAGTAAATGCCTTTTAATGTGTGGTTACAGAACAGTATAACTGAGGTATACCAAAGACTTTTTATAGGTGAAATTAATGAATCACTTTAGAACTTTAAATCTGCAAATACATTTTTCTGTACCAAATTTAGCCAGGTTTACTAGGTACATTATGCAAAACGAATGTGTCGTTAGTCACAAAGAATCTGCACACCAAAAAAAAAAGAAGAAAATCCTGGAGACAAGAGCCTCACAGCACAGAGGAAAGTCAAACATTTAAACAAACAATTGCTTTTTTGTGCAACTGCACAATTTTTTTTGTTGTTTTTTTTTTTGCATGTGCACTTGTTGTTTTTTAAAAACATTTTAGTCAAAAAAAAATTATAATGGACCTCAATTAAAAAGCCTCTCCTCTGAAATTGTTTGTTTTACTGCATTTTTTTATTTTATTTGCAGTTATCTTGTTACTGATGCAGCATATTAATAGAAATGTACTGAGGTGTCTAAAGGAACAATGAAGAGAGCATTACAATGGAACCAGCTTTGTCATATTTGTGGGCAAAATATTGGAATGATCACAACAGCATTAAAATAATAATTTGCCTTTCTTATTGGATTTTAAAATGATAACAGAAACACTACTGCTAATTTCATTAAAAGATGAACTTGAAGCTTCTATAATAGTTCTGTTTGCCCCACTTGACTTCATTTAAGGCTTTACCAGTTGGTTCAGGATTCTGTCAAAAGTCTGAGCAGGTCTATGAGCATGGTTTAGGTTTTAGGTTTTGTTTGGCTTCCTATCACTTCCATGTCTCTGAAGGATTTACTTTAATAAGTTCCTGACTGTGACAGTGGTCAGGGGTGAGACACCTCAGGAAACATGTATATTAAAAGCATTATCTTTCTTTGGCTAATGCACACAATCAATGTGTACACAGTGTGATACATTCACACACAATATGCTTCTTTTTCACACTGTGGCACTGTGACTGCTTGTACTACAGGCCAGGAGAAGAGTGAAAATCTTACAGATTATGATTTTTTTAGCACTGCTTAATGTACAAGTCAAAAACATACCTTCCTGTTTGTTTTTAGATCTAGCATTTTTAATAAGAGGGAAACCATCCAAGACTCCCACTATTTCATTGCACTGTTTGGAGCCAGACCTTTAACAGGTCTTCTGGGGCATCAGCGCTGTGTTCCTCCCCCTCTAAGCAGACTTCCTGTCATTCCAAACATTCCAAGCTATGGAACTGGAATCAGAGATTAGTAGGTTCAGGGTGTGTAACTTTTGTGGTTATGTGCACTTTAACATATTTGAGCATATTAAGAATGCCTGCATTTTTTATTAATTTATATTTGGAAACTGATTTGAATTCAATGATGGCATGTGTATTAAGATTGATTAATTTCTTATTTGTATATACCAAGCAAGTATAAATGTCGAATCTTATCTTCATCACATAACAGTTTCAGACATTTTGTAGATCAGTGAACATCATATACTCACTGAACAACATATATTCACAAGGCGCAGTGAACTTAAATCCTTATTCAGTTTTTTAAATGTCACGCCAATCTCTCGGGAGAAAAGAAGGTCACATTAATAAGACAGAACTCTTGCCAACAGAATGGCCAGATATTCTTCCCTAACATTTCCCTTGTCCAAGGGTCCCGGAGTCACTCTCATTATATTGTGCTCACAGGAGCATACACGTCGTTTCCTGCATATCGCCACATGTGTCTTAACAGGCGTCAACAGCGTGTGGTGTCTCGAACGCTCAAACATTGAATCATTTTGAGAAGCAAATAATGTGCAGAGCGAGGTTTCATAAATCACTGAAACAGTTGAATTAGGTGTGAGGGTTTATATGAATGTATCTTTGAGGTGAACTGTCTGTCTTAAGAAAAGTTTAGATGGTGTTTCTTTTCAACTTGCCTCCCTATAAAAACTTGATGACTTGCTCTTGTATAAATTTACTGAGGTGGTACTTAGAAAACCACTGACACTATCTCAGTTTTGTAGTTTGTGTGTTGGTGTACTCTTGTTGAAGTTTACTAAGAACAGGCTTTACATTGCAACCACTTGGGCGGGCGCAGTATTTATAGTGTGAGATTGTGAAGGCAGATATCAACAATATACACAACTATACAAACTATTAATTTGATTTAATTAAGATTTTATTTGAAGTCTGTTAGCTAAAATTTCATTGTCATATATTTTGGGCATTTGAAGCAAATCTGGTGTAAATGAATTTTAACTAGGGATGCACATGTATTAAAATTATAGCTGTGGCTGATATAGGCCTACTGCTAACTATTTTATGTTAATGTAGGGCTGGGCGATATATCTAACGATATGATCACGCGCATCTAGTCAGTAAATCTGGTTTTGTGATTACCGCTAAATCGCCATCACCTGCTTTTAATCGGAGCAGCATTTAATAGACAGAGCCGTAGATCACTAACAAGCTACGCAATATCGCGTTCATTATCCCAGATGAAACGCCTTCGATAATGAACGTGATATTGCGTATTGTCAGTGATCTACGGCTCTGTCTATTAAATGCAGCTCCATTTAAAAGCAGGTGATGGCGATTTAGCGGTAATCACAAAACCAGATTTACTGACTAGATGCACATTCTCATATCGTTAGATATATCGCCCAGCCCTAGTTATAGCTGATGCAATAGCCAACAAATGGTAACAATTGAAATTCTTAAATTCTTCCCAATTCTCTAAATTAGGCTAAAACACTTTCAACTAAAAACCGATAGTTTTATATGTTAAAAGATAATTTTGGCATGACAACATTATAACTTACATTATGAAAAATGTGTGCTGAGCGATATACGTGGTATAAACCGGTTTGAATTTCACTTTTTTTTTTTTTTTTACGCCTACCGGTACAAGTGCTTAAGCAACTGTTAACTTAACGTGTAAACATCACCGGCGGCCTCAGATTATTATTTTTTCTTTTTTTTCACAGAACACCACACTTTTAATTGCATGTAATATATTATACTTTATGAAAGAATTTGCACTGGGTTTATAAAAGCTGTTTTAATGCATGTTTGAGATGAGTTTTTGTTGCATTTACACAGTTTCGACCAACAGGCGTCAACAGCGTGTGGTGTCTCGAACGCTCAAACATTGAATCATTTTGAGAAGCAAATAATGTGCAGAGCGAGGTTTCATAAATCACTGAAACAGTTGAATTAGGTGTGAGGGTTTATATGAATTTATCTTTGAGGTGAACTGTCTGTCTTAAGAAAAGTTTCTTTTCAACTTGCCTCCCTATAAAAAATAATAAAGTATCAATTATTAGCTTAGTGCTGGTTTGTTTACAATCAGGGAAACACTTATTCTCTGCTGTGCCATTAGCACCACCTGCTGTCAGAGAGTGATTTTCCATTCTCGTGCAGCCTGCCTGCTGTTTTTGTTTTGTGTAGTTGCTTTATGTAGCATAATTTCACAAAGCTATGGTCAGATGAATTAGTTTTTGCTCTAAATTGTGAAATTATACAATCTAATTGCAATCAAATCTGTTAATGCTACATGTAGCATCTCTGTTTGGATAGTGATTATAATGCAGTGGTTCTAAATTTCTTTCATGCATTCTGACTCATATAAAGGCACGGTTAGGGAAACCAAACCAACTGTGAAAGATTTTTGGTTAAACCGCCCAGCACTGTAAAAAATTATTATTAAATTGTAAAATTAAGATTTAATACATTTAGGAATATTTCATCAAAAAATTTAAATTCTGTTAACATTTACTCACCCTCATGTCATTCCAAATCTTTATGACTTTCTTTTTAAAGCTGCAGTCGGTAACTTTTGACGCTCTAGCGGTTAATAAACATAACTGCTTGCGTCTTGCGGAAGAACATCGTAGCCGGAGCTACTTCTCTCTGTTTATGTCTATGAAGAATCACAAAGGTACTGGGTTACTCCGCCGCGGTACCCCCGAAGCAATCTAAAATAGTCCGAATATAAACACTTATTATAGGTGCACCCTAGTGATTCAGGACAAGCCAAAAACACGGTTTGGAAAATGGATTCATGGTGTACTCGCTTATTATATACATTTTTCTACATTTTGAACACAAACAAAGTTACGGACCGCAGCTCTGATTGGTTGTTTCTTACCGGGAGTGGTGTATTTCTGCAAATGGCAATAGGATCACTGGGAGGAGCCAGAGGAGCTTGATTTTTTTCACAGATTATCTGTCTCATATTCTACTGTCAGGACATAATGACAGGTTTAACAAATATGTAAAAAATATAGTTTTACAAAAGTTACCTACTGCACCTTAAGAATGAAAGTCAAAGAGATCCAATGTGGTTTCAGACCCCAGTGATTTTCATTGTATCGGTAAAAGCTGAAACCATCTTCAATTAGCTTCTTTTATGAAAGTAAGTCATACAGGTTTGGAAAAACATCAGGGTGAGTAAATGAAAGAATTTTGGGTATCCCTTTAACAGTGTTATTAAATCATAAAAAGTGCTAGATGATCCCGAAAGTAAAAAAAGAAAAGAAAAGAAAAGAAAAGAAAAGAATGCACAATTAAACATCCATAAAAAAGCCAATGTCTACCAATAAAATAAGATAAAAATCCCATATTTTGTGCATCCCAAACTATAACCAGTATTACATATGCTTAGACCTCTCCCTGAAGTCATACTTCTGAGTGGGAATTATTAGTAATCATTATCTATAATTTTTTACATTACAAAACTGGCATGTGGGGATACAAACATGTAGCATTATTAAATTTTTGACTACTAACACAGTGACATAAAGCTGAGATATAAACTTTGCATAACTCGTGGTGTAACTGTATATCTGTCATTCAGGGTCTTCTGAAGATGGACTGTCAGGGCCTGGTGGCACGGCTGATTGTGGACTTCGTACTGTTGACTACAGCTGTGGAGGTGGCGGGTCGCTGGAGGGAGCTTGCTGAGAGACTTGCTAAAGTGTCCCAGCACCAGATGGAAGCATATGAAGCTCCACACAGAGACAGCAGGGGACAACTGGATAGTGAGGTAAAACAAACACTGAAAGCATTATGATGATGATTATGCTTATGCTTATGACCTGGCTTAGATTGTAGAGGAGTGACCGTACAGACAACTGTGTAAACAAAACACAGAGAAGGTAAACATCAAGTTAAGCAAAATATTGACCAAATAGATATGGAATGTTAAATCCTCTAAATTATAAAAATGAGTGAGGTGTGAGAGACAGAAACTTACACTTAAAACTGGCATTTAAAAACTGGATTTTTATTTCAATTACAGGAAACCCACAAGTCATGTCTATAGTGTTTTGTGTCCAGCTCAGAAGGGGAACCTAAATGTTCTGCCAATAATTGATGAGATTATGAGCTTCCTCTTGCACTTACGGGTTTATGGTATTTGTACACGTCCACTCTAAAGGAGAGCATACAGATTGTGTAGAAAGTATTTTTAGGGAACAAAATTCAGGGCATCTTAATGTCACATTCATGCAGGTTTACATGTCAAATTCAAATGAATTTATACTGTTCTGTTTTGTAAAGGCCATGTGGAAACCTGCCTTTGACTTCCTGGTCACATGGGCAGCCCAGATCGGGGACAGTTACAGGGATGTGATTCAGGAACTTCACACTGGATTGGACAAAATGAAGAACCCCATCACCAAGCACTGGAGGCACATCACAGGTTCCCTCATACTAGTCAACTGTCTGGATCTCCTACGGAGCAATGCTTTCAGCCCCTGCTCTCAAGATGACTGTGCCATATAAAGACTGCCTACATCACCTGACTTTTACAAGACCCAGATACACCTGGTTTCACCTGATTTATTGTTAAAAGCACTTTGCACAATAGATTTGTTAGCTGTGGTGTTGTTGCACAGTAAATTGAACCAAATTACTGAAAAGTGTATTGCTGATGTTATAATACAAGCAAAGGTCTCTATCTCGTGTAAAACGCTAATGTAAAATAAAATATGATTGTTCAGATTTTTTTTTAATCATTGCATATCATCATGATTTTATACATGTACATTTTGTTCAGTAATAATGTAACAACCTTTCTCTTTTGTTTTAAGTATTATTTTGTAATGCCACTGTATGCTAAACTGTCTTTTTTACTTTGCTCTAAGTGTCTGCTGTTTATGTTTTTCAGATATAAGTTACCTAATGTTTTTATAAGTGAGAGTAAATGTTAGACTGAAAGGTAAAATGGACAAATAAAACCTTATCGTCTTAATAAAGAGACACCAGAATTATTAGTGAGTAATATATAATGATATCACTTTTATTTCACCTTTACATAAAAAAAAAACTCATCAGCACAAGTCCTATAACTAAATCTAATCTTCTAATCTTCAGCTTACAGAAATTAAAATAATTACTAAATTAAAATGTGCCAAATATATACGAAGATATCATTCCAGCACTTTAGTTACTAAAGATTAGAGTAAAAAAATTAAGTCCATATGATTGTGATGCTAATTCCAAACAGCACATGCATGGTTCATAACAAGTCGTTTTATTATTTATTATTATTATTTGTTTGTTCTTATTTGAATTAAGAACAAACAATGCACATTATAGTCATAACTTTTAATTTGTTGTTGCAAGTGATGTCCCATATAAATTCAACGCAATTTATCGGCTGAACACTTTGTAGATGTGTAGATGTCATATCCTTGATACGTTGATAGGATGAATTTGTATGACAAAACTGACTCCAATAAAATATATTAAACTGGTTGCAGTCAAAGTACAACACTGAACATTATTTTAAGTGAAGTATTCTTGCTGTGCCCATTTAGAGTTTTACAAACCTACTTGCTATGTGCGAATTCCAGTCTTATCACTCCAGCATAATATTTCTCACTGCTTGACAGGATCTCCCAACAAAAATTATGACCAGTGTAAACAGTCATCTCTGTGGGTCTTACAAAAATATGCTTACATCTTACCCTACTCTAGACACAGGCATGCAGGCAGCATTTTTCATATCACAAGCCTTTAATCAGTGCCGTCTCTCACTCTTTGGGGGATCCCACAACTACTGACAAGTGTGTGTGTTTGTGTGTAAAATATAATGTAAAATATAACATTTGTGGCCAACTATGTAGATTTTATACAGTTTTTAACTGGTGTTCCAAAGATACAGCCAAGCAAGTGTGTGTGTATCAATGTGTCTGTGTTTGCTGTTATATGCCTTAAATAAACTGTGTTCTTTCTTGGGTCAGTGAGTGCTTACATTTTTTCTCCTCAGTTCTTTTGAAGACGACAAAGACAAATGGCTTGCCTCAGCACAGTGCTTTATTTTTCTTTCTCTCCATGCTAATGCTAAAAAAAGAATAGTGTTCTGAAATAGTCTATAAATTTTAAGATTTCAATTAGAGCAGTCAATGACTGAATGTTGCATTCTGAGTCATTTTAACTGCCTAAATAGATCAAGGGGAAACTAAATAAGGCCAATAATCATTCCCAGTCATTTCTCATCTAAAATTTCAATTACACATCTACCATCTAGAGGACAAACAGTTAATATAAAGGACAAAGTTTTACTCAGTGTAAAGAAAGTCCCTCTAAACATCCCAATATAACAAATATATTTTTGACAAAGTTAGCAAATGATGATTGTATAATATCTAGAAACCTCACATTAACGATTGTCATATGATAAGACGTCTGTGAGTTTTTGATAAATATATATCAAGTCAGCGCCTAAACATTTTGGTTAAACGGATGGAGACCACAACTGCATCTGACATCACATTTAACTGAATACAAGTAAATTCATTAATACTGAGTATAATTTAAAAGCATTAATAGTAAATTAAATAGTTATTTACTAATGTAACAAGCAAATTATGTACTCAGTCTAGTCTTTACAATACATCTTAGAAAAGGTTCAACAAAGCACCTTAAACATGCTAGGTTCTAATATGAACCTTTTACAACAACAAAGGTTCTAAAAATAACTGCCAAATAACCAGTGGATCATTATAGAACCTTTAAGTTCAACTTTAAACCTTTTTGATAGCTAGAAGTTCATATTTGCACTTTAAAGTTCTTTAAAGGTTCAATCTCTTCTAAGAGTGTAGCTGAGTAAATGTATGTGATAGGCCTATTTACCTCAGTACTCCTTGGTTTAATAGTAACAGCACTGATCATTGGTTATGACTACTTTAAATTACTTTTCCTATAGTAAAAACTGGATATAGAAAAAAAAAAAATGTGTATGTACTATGGACGCCAGGCGGCGATATATATCAAAAAATAGCCACAAAGTAAGCCAGAGATGACTGAAATTAAATGAGAAATAGAAAAGATTTCAGTCAGACGATTTACCAAACTGCCTTAGACACGCAGTTATTATGCTTTTTTAAGGATTTCAGATGAGAAGTGGAAACATTAGCAGCTTATTATAATAATTTCAGGAAGGTGTGAAAATGCGTGTCTAAAAAGTTTTTTTTTTTTTTTTTTTTTTTTTTTTTACGTGTTACAAGACAAATTTCGTTGACGAAGCCTAGTTTCTGGACGAATTGCCTCCCATCTTCCACGAAAACTAGAGAACTCTGTAACCTGTGCACAAACTGCTGAGGGGAGCTGTGTGGAAAGCCATTTTAACATTTAATCCGTTAAACTATACAACTAATTATATTACTGTTACTTGAACTTATTTTTTATTACTTCAGTATAATTTTCAATATTGCTATAGGCAAAGCCCACTAACAATAATTTCAAAACTATCCCCAGCCTGCATGTGACTGACCTTCAACTTTGAAACACGGTTGAAATGTCAAGTTGTTGTTTCAACATTGATACAACTTTAATGTTCAAGTTCAAGTTCAAGTCTGCTTTATTGTCAATTTCCACATGTACAGTACAAACATACAGATAATCGAAATTGCGTTACTCTCAGACTCCGGTGCATACAGATAACATTAACATTAAAGCCTAAAAAATAACTAGATCAAATATAAAATGTAGATACAACTATACAATAAGGGAATGATAAAAAAAGACATATAATAAAAATAAAAGTTAAAAATAAAGTTAAATAAAGCAGCGCAAGGTAAATGACAGATATAGTGCAAATCAATGAAGTGAACAACAGTGCAGTTAAAAGATTTTTTTAGTTAAAAAATTAAAAAATTAAAAATATCTTAAGTCTGATTAAAGTGACAAGTGACAAGTGACCAAGAGCAGTTATTTAACTGACTGATGAGGTAGTGGAATGACGTCAGTTCCATGCCGAATGAGGTAGTGAGCGGTGAGTGAGCAGACCAATGCTGCACAAGTGACTAGTGCATGTCATCATATAATTAGTGTGGGGGGGGGGGGGGGGGGGTCATAGTTCAGTGGTGCCTGGGGAAGAAGAGGGGGGGGGGGGCAGGTTTGGGAGGGAGTTCAGCTTCCTGACAGCCTGGTGGACAGCCTTCAGTCTGCTGGTCCTGGCCTGGAGACTCCCCAGTCTCCTCCCTGATGTAGCAGGCTGAAGAAGCTGTGTGATGGTTGGGTGGGATCACCTGTGATGCAGAGGGCTTTGCAGATGAGAGGTGTTCCATAAATGTCCTGGAGGGAGGGGAGAGAGACACCAATGATCTTCTCAGCTGCTCTCACTATGCGTTGCAGAGTCTTTCGGCATGACGCGTTGCAGGCGCCATACCACACAGTGATGCAGCTCGACAGAATGCTCTCAATGGTGCCTCTGTAGAAGGTGTACATGATGGGGGGCGGGGCTCTGGCTCTTCTCAGTTTGCGGAGGAAGTAGAGACGCTGTTGTGATTTCTTGGCCAGTGCTGAATGGTTGATCAACTACACTAATCAGCAAGGGTACAATGGGGCTAATAAAGGAACACATTCTTTTCACTACTCCCATAGTGTATGATAGTAGAAAATGTATATGTTTTATTGAACATTGATGGAACAACTAATTTTTGATAAAAATACTTTAGCTAAAGTAATACTCTAAAACGTAATATTGTTTGTACTTTTGGTTAGTTAGTTTTAAGAATACAACAACAACAACAACAACAAAAAACAATTTAAAGGAAATCCCATATAGCTTTGTAGTTATAACAATAAATATGATTTGCTATATGGCGAAGGTTTTTAAGGTGGACACAAAACGATTATTTAATTGTTAAGTGATAATTTGCTTTATTATTGGAAAATAAAAAGATAGGCAGGGCAACAACTTTTTAGTTTAAGGAATAGATAGTTTGCCATAAGAGGGGTTTGTTTTTTTCAGTTTCACACGAAATGCGGGCGGAGTTTCTCCAGTGTGATGAGCAGCTGCTTGCTTCCATTCATTACCATATACTCGCTCGCTTGTGTCCATCACCGGCCGCTTGAGTAAGTGCCCTCATGCTTAAAAGAGATCTCTGATCACATTCATTCATCGCTGATGAGGACGAGCTCCTGGAGAGACTGAACGCTGAGCCGTCAGAAGGAATTTCCAGCAGTTTGTGGTGGGAATATTTATGTGAGCGGTTACTGCGGAGACTCTCCGCTCATAGAGGAGTGTTTACCGAGCAGATATCACGGGCACTGCAATGATCGCTCCATCACATCCACTCTGAATTTGGTCGAGTCGCTGGTGCCGACGGGGGCTGCATTGGTTATACCCCTACTGACGAGGAGATCAAAATGGGGAACAGTTTCTCCAACATATCTGCGTTTCAGTCCCTCCATATAGTGATGCTTGGCTTGGACTCTGCAGGGAAAACAACCGTCCTCTACAGGCTGAAATTCAACGAGTTTGTCAACACTGTGCCTACGATAGGATTCAACACGGAAAAAATCAAATTGAGTAACGGCACGGCCAAAGGATTAAGCTGTCATTTCTGGGACGTTGGTGGGCAGGAGAAACTCCGGCCCTTGTGGAAATCTTACAGTAGGTGCACGGATGGCATTATTTATGTGGTGGACTCTGTAGACGTGGATCGACTGGAGGAGGCCAAGACGGAGCTGCATAAAGTGACCAAATTCGCTGAAAACCAAGGAACGCCGCTCTTAGTAATAGCTAATAAACAGGACCTGCCGAGATCTCTGTCTGTGGCGGATATAGAGAAGCAGCTGGCGCTCCAGGAGCTCACGCCTGCCACCACCTACCACATCCAACCGGCCTGTGCCATCATAGGCGATGGGCTTCATGAAGGCATGGACAAACTGTACGAAATGATAGTCAAACGACGAAAAAGCCTCAAACAGAAGAAAAAGCGGTGACTCTCTACAAAGCCTCCACCTGCCTTTTTCCATTGCTTATGGCCTGAGTCACTGGATTTGCCATTTCAACATTGCACTGCTGACATTCATCTGAACGGTTGTTGTTTGTTGTTGAGCTGGATTTATGTTGCATGTAATCTTGATGGCGCAGGTGAACCAAAATGGAAAAAACTAAATGGAAACAATTTGTTAAAAGGGCTGGTCCCCTATTAAGCTGCCATTAATTTGCATAGTCTGGTCATCAGTTTGAAGGAGTTCTCTACTGAATCACTGTGAAAAATGCTGTAAGATGTCATGGAATGCATGATATCTTATTTTGACTCTTATGGAGCATCGAGAGAACTGCTGAGGACATTGTCAAGAACTGTAGCTTCAAAATCCCAGAATGAAATTGGGGTGTGAGGACCTTGTAATTCACAAAATTACTGTAACTTCACTGGGTATGAAGTCTCGTGAAGACATCTCGATTCACAGGAACTCTGAAGAACTCAAGTGATTCACTGGGCATTGTCTGGGACACAGTCCACTTCTAAGCACTTTTTTTTCTTACCAGATAGTAGCTAGTGTACAACACTGTCGATCAGATAATAGACTGTCAGTGTATTACAAAGTCGAGATGAATCCTGAACTATTTTTCAATTAAAATGTGTGTTATTGCAAAACAAACATCTTATCTCATGTTCTTTATCACGAAGATCTGAGGGTTGAGGGTATTTATGGTGATTGCAGCTGTATCATGGATGAATCTCTCACCAGTGTTCTAGGATCATTAGAAAATTGTACAAGTATGAACTAAACATTTGGGCTTTTTCAGGTTCTGTTAAAGAGGATGTAGTTTTGAGTTTTCCAAGCTTTCTGTAAACACTGAAAGAAGCCATAAAGCAACCGACTGATGAATTTTCAATTGAGCTAGCTTGGGTGTTTTACCTTCAGCACAATTGAATTGAAAGGACTCAATTTTATCTACATTCATCTTATGGTTTCCTACCAAAACAAATATATTTAACTTACTTTTTGTGCATAAATTTTGTGTTTGGATAGCCATGCCATCTTTGTTATTTAAGCTTAAGTTAATAAGCCCCCTTTCCAGCCATGCTGACAATGGTGTCTTTCTATCCCATATAGCCTAACTCTAGGGTTTCATCCCAAGAGGAGAGAGATGGTCAGTCAATACAAAACCCCCATTTAAAAAACCTGTCTGGTCACTTACAACCACAATTATAGTGAACGGTTGTGGGCTTGCCTGAAATTTCTGAATTTGACCAAATTTCCAGGGAATAATTACATATGTTAACATTATATGTGTTTGTTTTTTGAATGTGGTCTTTATTCATTACACTCAAACATCAAACCAAAGTCACACTAAAATATATACTGTATATAAGTTTAATGATACCTTTTTTGTAACAAACTGAAAAAAAAATATTCAAAAGCCTTATTTAAGGGGGTATTTGGTAAGAGTAATTTGTCATGATTTGATATGCGAGGTGATAAGAGCCTCACTATGCATGAAACTTTGATGAAGATCAGATTTCACATGGGGCTTTTGTGGAGACAGAAGGCAATTCCCTGAGCACCTCCAAATGGACAGCAGAAGATGATGCCATAATGAGGTCATCAAGGCAATCTTTACATTTGTCTTGTCTAATAAAGACTAACCTAACAACTAACTTTCGCAATTAAAGTTCAGTACCATGTTATATATTCATAGTGAATTAACAGTATCCAGTATATGACATATTTAAAAGAATCTATGATGTGGATGGGAGGAATGTTTACTCAAAAATGTATAGTATTTTAAATGCAATGTTCAATATATTGGGATATATTCGAGTCAATTAGGATTAAACAGACCTTCATAAAGACAGAAACAGGTCAGCACTTTTGAGGTCAGCAAAAACCCCGTTAACAGAACTTTTGCAGAGATTTCAGGCAAGATGTATTCTTAATAGCTACTATCTTGGACACACATGATAAAACCATATAGGATTTCCCCTAACAAAGACTGGAACGGTGCCAAAAATAAGAAAAATGCCACACACTCTCACATTTCTATTCTGAATGTTAACTAAAACTGTTGCCAGAACAAACAATTGTTCTGAATATGGTTTAAAGCAAAAAAATAAATAAATGTCAAACTCAGTCAAAATCAAAAGAAAGCTAAAGATTGTTTAAGAACATTTGAGATTTTCTAAATGTGGGTATGCTTTAAGGAGTGTGTTTCTAAGTGTGTGGTCATTCACACATTGAACATGCTGATGGTCTTTATTCTCAGCTGCAGTTTCTGTTGGATCTTTTTTATATATATATATATATATATATATATATTAATTAATTAATTATATATATATAAAAGATCCAACAGAAACTGCAGCTGAGAATAAAGCAGCAAGCTAGTATGTATATAAAAATTCACATTAAGCAGCCCATTTTGCCCCCTTAGTCCTCTTGTCAGTCAAATGCATACTTCTGCCCCATATGTGTAAATTGTGCTTAGACTGGAGGGCCTTGAAAGAAAGTGTGAGATGTGAGTGAGAGATCTACAGAGGAGGGGAAAGCTGTTTACATTTCCCTAGAGAGGGGGATGGGGACAGAGCCGCATAATGGCTGAGTGTCTGTGCTTTGGACAGGGGTTTGTGGCTGGAAATCTCCAGGATCCTTGAGGGAATATAGCCCAACAGAAAGAAGAAATCCTTCAGTAAATGGCTGCAAATCAATGTCTGTGTCCTCCCTCTCATGGGAGAGAGAAGTACAGAATGAGAGCCACAATCATCAGGCCTGCAGTACCATAATTCAAGTATCAAGAAGCGTTATTGGCATTTAGCATTATAAAAGCATTATAAAAGCAAGTGTGTGCAAAAATACTCAATCTAACAGTCTCTAAATGGCATGTTTTATCATGGTTTTAACTGAATGTCAGTACAGTGTCAGTAGAGCTGCAGAAAACAGTGTCAAAAAGTCTGAACAAGCATTAACAATCCTTAAACAAAAAAGATGTCAAACCACTTATTATGTCCTTTACCTTCTTAAGCTCTGCAGGTGGGAGTCTCCCACTGGATTTAGGGTCAGGTCACCCTCTTTTCCCAACATGCTTGACTGCACATGCAGGGGCGGTTGTGTGATTCTGTGTAGAGGTTGTACAGTGCTTATTTATTATCCAATACCATAAGCGACAAATGTATCAGATTATCTGAAAAAAAAAAAAATAATATATATATATATATATATATATATATATATATATATATATATATATATATATATATATATATATATATATATATATAAAGTAAACTCTTAACTTCAATGCCTTTAAATCACATATATTGTGTAACATCTAAGTTATTACCACCTTTCAGAAGTTTGGGCTCAGTAATAATTTTTTAAAGAATAATTCAAATGAATAATTTTGCTTAGCAAGGACGCTTCGTTTGGCTTGGCTTGATTAACATGTTGCTCTCCTGCTCACTGTTGGCAGCACAGAGAGAGGTTTCTGGAACACTCCTCCCCACCCCCACACCACAAAATACAGCATAATTAATCTATGAGAAACAAAGTGTGTAAACAATCTAAATCACATTGCACCAGCAGACACAAAGAGACAAATTAATTAGGTCTTTAATCTAGTAATGACAAAGCGCATCTGTCAGACTCAGAATAAACAAACAGGCATTTGACATCAGTAGACCACTGCAACCCATGAGCAGTACTGAACCACTGGAGATCCATGCAACTCTCAGGAAAACAGAGCAATGAAGAAACTATCCATGATACATGGCTTTATTCTTTATTCAGAAAGCTGAATATGAAATATTAGCTCATGTACATGCTTCAGGCATAACAGGCTTTTGTAAAGCTTCTGTCTCTTATGTCTTGACTTTGTACCATCGTAACAGAAACCACAAATGGATATTTGATAAGTGTGAAACAGCAGCTACACCCAACAGACTTTTTGTTCTGAAGAGAAATCTGGGTTGCATCCCACACCCACCTCTTCTAACGTTTTATCTTTTTAGGCCTTTATAGAATCATTTAATTGTTTGTGCATACTGCAATGAGGCTGACTATAACTTTGGGACAATAGTATCAGGTGATTAAGCTGAATTGATTGAAAAAGTGAAAAAATGGAAAAAGGTACATTTCAACCATAAGCTCAATCAACATCACTTTTGGCATAATATTGATTACTGCAAAAAAAAAAAAAAAAAACATACAGCATATACATATATACATCCCTCCTTTTTTTTGAAAGAAAAAAAATCTGGGTTACAGCTGTGAGTGCATGCATGCAGATGGGGCCAATCTGTAAACATTAAAAGACCCACTAGATATAAATGAAACAATGCATGTTAACAGGATTTAAGCAGAAAAAAGAAAAAAAAATGTTTCTGTATGTCGTTTTATCCAGCTTTGATATTTTGTCACCATGGTTTAATGCCTAAAAGCTTAAAATCACCTAAAAAATTATGAGCCCATCTTTTCAGCTCAAACAAAACAGTTTTTACAATAGGATTAATGTAAGTACTTTTACTAAATTATAACCTTCCCAATTATTTCCACTGCAAGAGCTTCACTTCAACAGTGCGTTTTTGTAATCAACAATTTGCCACAAATTCTGTCGATTAAACTTAACATATTGAATATGTATATTGAGTTTTAATTGAAGAGAAGCTGTAGGCCTCTATTAGTTTCAGCTGATAATACTGAAGAGCATCATCTTAAATCTTATCTCATGAACTGATCAGTGACAGTTTCTATGAAGACTTCGTGTCTTGTTTTGTTCTGCTACTTTCCTTGATTAGGAGACATTTCGATGCCATGTCCACTTTCCTTGAGAACGTGAGACGGCCACTGATGTGCTTCAATTCTCGGCGGCCCAACCTGGAGGACTTCTTTCAGATGGAAATGGAGCAACTTTCTGTTGCCCTGCTCTCTTTTGTTTCCTCTCTCTTTTTCTCTGTCCAATCCTATCTGACTCTCTTGTTACTCGTGTGCCCCTGTTCTACTGAATATAACTCAGCAACACAAAATTTTCAGTTCATTTTTTGTAGCACATTTTCTTTACACTAAAATAGCATTTTCCACACTGTATTTCTGAACTCTAGGCTGTACAAATGTATACATATATGCCCTTAAAAGTTGATTGTTCCATTGTTTAACAAGAACTTCCTTTCACCTCTTTCATTCATTATTAGAAACGCATTATAATGAACGTGGGAAACCAAACCAATCGAATCCAGCTAGAAGTTGTGCTGGTCCTGGTTGTTATTAAATGATTACCCTGCTATATAGTCTAAAACTGCATTATTTTAGTGATCAAATGCGTTGTATCAAAAATATTTTTTGGGCAAACATGATACATGTTATTTTAGTATTCTTTGACAGACAGACAAAAGCCCTATGTCCATGCCATTTCGCAAACACCAGTGTGTTAGATTTCCCAACAAAACCGCCATTGTCTAGTTGGGGTGATGCAAGCCTGTATGTTACAATGTTACATCTACGTACACGACATGTACAAGATTCTTTTAGATATTAAAAATAAATAAAATAAATTATATATATATTTATATATATATATGGTATAATATATACTATATATTATATATATATTATATCTAGTATCTCTACGTACATATAATATATATATATATATATATATATATATATATATATATATATATATATACTGTATATCATTTTTTATCTAAAATAATCTTGTATCTAGTAACTCTAGTATACTGCTGTGCGATCAGCTTAATATTTTGAGTAGACAAGTATAAATTGTTATGTAGCATAATGCATATAATGATCATCATGACTTCCTCTTATTAGCAGGCTCTATGGTTGCCTTTCCCTCAGCTCATCACAGTCATTCGGAGTTAAATGTCTAATGTTAGTGTTCAGTACCTGTTTTCAGCTTCTTTTTGGAACTATAAATCTGGATTTGAGTTGAGTTTAAGGATGGTCAGAGATCTGCACTATTTGGCCAGGCAGCACTATTTGCTCGGCGAAGACTTTTTTTGTGAAAATTGTCACAGGTCAAAGGTTAAAGTTAGTCTACGCATGGTTGAGTAAACAAACCAGCTCTAAATGCATAAGTCACACTAATGCATGTGGGAAAGACACAACACGACATCCTGGAAAAATATAATCTAAAATATGATGAATATAATCAGTCGTTAAATAAAAATAAAATAAAAAAAACATCAGCTTTAAAGAAAAAAACTAAATGAAATAAAATGACAGAGACACATTTGAAACATCAAATCAGGATTTTCATTTAATATTGTGTAAGTGGTTTAAAGGTTTGAAATAAATAGAATTTTATTTTAAGACTGCATAAAAAAATATGTATTTTTCTTGGTCTGCTTATGTTACAAAATGTTCAGTAATGAAATTCAGTACTTCACTTTTTTGTTGTTGCTCTATTTAAAGGTAAAGGACAAATTCTGGGTTCTTTATTGCCAAATGTGAATGTTTTTTTTTTTTTTTTTTTTTTGTCATGACAGGATGAATAACAGAAGCTGACATTAAGCTAGACTAAGCTCAACTTAAAGAAAAAAGTATCAGGTATAACAAGGTGCGTGTGTCTCTTCTCTTGGTTAAAATGCCCAGAACAAAACATGAAAGTTTTTATGTATAGGCTCCATGTTTAAATTCTAACAATTATTGGATCTTACCATACCATACCATAGTTGGGATCACAGTGTGACTGGAAATATAAGACAGAATTCAGCACTGGAGAGAAAAAGAAAACATTATAGTCATTGCTTGTTCTTCTTCAAAAGTGTTGACTCCATGACATGTCATGCTTACTCGTAGCAGTGTGTGGGCTGAACTGCTGAGCACAGTGTTCTTCTGAGAATCCCACAGCTCTGTCACCCTTTTCAAAATCTAAAGATTACAAAACCTGTTCACAAACACCTAATAAATAAATAGTGCATACCATATAACCGATGGAACGTTTTTGGAACGAAAGTTGCCTAATTTAAAACCACTTCTGCTTATAAAGCGTAAGCAAGAACTTAAACTAAATGTTTGGTGACCAGTTCTAGACTGGCATGGAGCCATAAAGCGTCACTTCTCCACAAAATCAGTTTTAAATGCATGATTAATGACTGCGCAGGATCAGTCTGCCTCATTGTCTTCATCTAAATTCTTCCACATGACCTCACAGCATGGTGCAAATTGAGTAAAAAGCTGTGCAAGTGTGCAAGACAAGACACTTTGATACAGAAGCCTTTGATTGTTTTAAAGGGGAGGAGAGATGATGTTAGTAATAAAGATGATCTGAGATTTCTTCATCCACAGCATGAAATATTTATAATAACACTAGAACACAAAGTATGTGTGGAGATTGAATCCTTCACATACGTCTCAACTCTTTGTTCCATCCCCAAAAAAAGGAAAAAAGATCAGCTTAATACAGATACAGGATGTGCTAACGTTTCTCAATATGAGTGTCTCTGAAGGTGTGAAGTCAGCACTCACACCTTTAAAAGCTGCTTCTGGCTTACTATTCCTTGCATTTCCACATCTACAGGACGAAAAAAAATAAATAAAAAATTGCAAAGAAGTTGAACCGTGGCATGTTACATCGACATACTACTGTTCATAAGTTTGGCACTGGTAAAAAAAAGAAAAAAAAGAAAAGAAAGAAAAACACAAAAAAATTAACCCTAAAATTTATTTTAAAATGCATATAATATGCTCACCAAGGCTGCATGTATTCATTTAATACAACAATAGAGTAATATTCCTAAATTCCTAAATTACAATTCAAAACGTTTTCTATTTAAAAATGTAATTTATTTATTTAAAAAGCAGCAGCATTACATATCCTTCAGAAATAATACTTATATCATGATTTTTACTGTTATTATCAATGTTTAATAAAAACCCTATATATATATATTTTTTATTATTATTATTATTATTATTATTATTATTAATAATTATTATCAGTAAAAAAAAATCTCTAAATCTTTTGTAACAATATGAATACCTTTACTGTTACTTGATCATTTTAATCACCCTTGTAGAACACAAGGTTTTTTGTTTTTTTTTTCAAATAAGTGGCCCATGCAGGTGACTGATCCATGAGTGGTATTTATTCTTTTTGACCAACATGATTCCCCTCAGCTGAAATGTGAGAGAGAGGCAGAAGGATCTCGTAATGACATACAGCTTTGTTTATGATCAGCCCACTTTCACAAAAGTGAGATGGAATCAAGAGGTTGACATGGCAACCGGTCCATCTGGTCACACTCCAGCTGTCTTGAGAGAATCATAGGGTTTCAGTGCATGGGGGAAACTCTTCACAAGAACTCTACTTCCTCTGAAGCTGCAGATAACACTCTAAAATAAGACAAGACAAGTAAAAACATAATCTATTTTCTTATCATCTTCTTCCTAAAACATCTCTGTATTATAAATTAAATGCATTTGGTTGGACAGACTTGGAAATTAACATTTCCTTTGTTTTTCAACTGACTGAAAGTCTTTTTTGGACATTTTGTTTACTGTCAAAATTAAATTCCTATTTATTTACTCAATATGATTTTCCTAAGTTTGTAATATGTCACCACATGCTTTCGTTTACACTACTTTCAACTTTTCTTCAGCAAAAAAAGTTGCTATATAGTATTCTGCCACTCTTCTAGTGGCTGTTCTGTCAGGAAAGGTCTAATGTGGTCATGCCATCTTGCTTCCATGAGCGCAGATTACATCTTCACACAGATCTATTGACTCTTATATGATTTCCCTGTTTTGTTGGTCACAGTTGACAGTTGTTTCTTCTGCTCCAAGCTGAACAGATTGAAGTTGTTTCTTTACACAAAGAAAAACAAAGTGTTTCGCATCAAAGATTATGTTTTCAGACCAATAGAGACACACTGTCTTATTCCTACACTCTCCGATACAAAAGCTTTCACTGGGGTGCTACTCTTTTAGAAGTTACTGATGTGTATTATTTAGGTTTTAATTTACGCACTTATATGTACACTTTAGGTTCTAATATGTAATGCATCCTTAAGGGATAAATAAGATTAAAAGGTATACCTATTGAAAGGGTATCCTCAAATGACAGCTTTTGTACCCTTTTTTTTTTTTTTGAGTGTTTATAGCTTACAATGTGTTAAGATTTAAACATATTCCCGTCATTAGATTGTTTTTTTTAATTTTTTTAATGAAAAAAGTATACATATTCTTAAATGAAGTGATCATGCAACAACATTTTCTTTTAATTACCTTTTCAGTTTAAAAGTACAATTCATTTAAATGAACAATCTATTTGGCTCAAAATTATCTGGGCTGGGATTTCTAAATGCTTTTCCAACCATTTTTATTCTCCCCCACTGGATGTTTTTTTCTCTCCATCATTTAAAGATAAACAAATTATTCATCATTCGTTATCTTTAGCCATGACATAATTGTGTATGGGAATGTGATTCATTTGGCATCTTAAATGCCATTAGTCAAATGCTGACCATTCATCCACACTTTTTGATGACTCTGAAGTTTATTTAGCATATTCTGTGTAAAATAGTGAGAGCGTTAGGCTGCTAGCATTGCTAAATCAATAGCATGAGTCGGTGGATCATTGCTGATGCAGGTATTGTGACTAATCTGTGTACTTTAAAGATTTCGACATTGTGCAATTGATTCAAAACTTACTATTGGTTAACAGGGTATCTATTCAGATAGAAAATATTTTTTTAAAAATCCAATAAACCTAATATTGGATGATCAATATTATGGTGAATGAACTGGTGAAAGAACTTGCTAACATTTAGTGAAGTATATTTCTAAGTGTAAACAACTTGGTTGGACATATTAGTGAGTTAAGCTAAACAGAACATTCAGATTGAATCAAAGGACTGAAAGGCATTTATCCAGAATCAAATAAATACAAATCTAAAGCTGTTGACTGCTGGCAAACATTTCTCATGAAGGAAAGGACTGAGCCATTCATTGTTCCTTCTGAAAAGGTAGAATGGCCTTTCTTTGCACAACCACAAAAACAGCAAGAGTGAAAAGTAGATGGAAAGAGAGAGAGACTCCTTGTACAAAGGTTGATTCATGGCTGAGACACTATTAGTCAGTAATAAAAGAACAACTTCACCCTGATGTAAGCTGGGAGGTGGTGGGGGTGGAAGTGATCAGGAAGGTTGGAGATTCTGCCAGTTCAATGCAATGCAATGCAACTTAAGGAATTGAAGAGTTATGTAATATTTCAGTCCTTATTAAATTTGGGGTGGGGGGGTGGGGGGGCTTGTAATAGTGACTAAGCTTGGAAAAGTCAGGAAACACTCTCCCTAATCTTAAATGTACACCAATATCCCTGAAAAAAAAAAAAAAAGAAAAAAGAAAAAACACATTAGACATCAGAGAAAAAGCATCTTGCTGCATTCGATTAAATGATGGGTGGTTTTAGGAATTACAACAAAAAGTTCTTTGTTCTTCTCTTTGTTCTTCTTTTTTTTTCATCCACTCCCTCTCAGGAAACAATTCCCACACACAGACAGCCTCACTGAGACTCAGTGGTCTTTGTGGGACCAGAGGGTCAGAGGTGGTCCTGAGGGGTCCCCAGCTGGAGAACATAAATCCAGACAAGCTTTGACTGCATGTCTTCTGGGCTGCTTGGTTAATTAGCTTTTTCTTTATTTTGGCTTGCAATGGGCTAAATGTCCTCAATTAAATAAAAATGCTTCAAATGCAAATCAGATAATGTTGCATATTTTGACCATGTAACATGTAAATACTATTTGTAAAATAGATTCACGTCATTGCAGTGAAATTGTGAGAGCACTCGGACATGTCTTAGCTTGCTCCTGCAATGTTTGTGTTCTGAGTCAAACATTATCCAGTCTGAACAAACCACTGGGTGTTTCTCAATGACAGGGTGTAGCAACAATAAGAGCTTGACTTTCATGAACACATGTGTTGTTTACATTTGACAAACAAACCTGAAAGGCACACAGCTGGCATTTCATCTAATGTAGAAAACAGTAACTAAGTGCACTACTGTGATTCATGATGTATGGTTTCTGAAAAGATTTGCCCTTTTAAATCAGAATACAGCTTATTAAATAGCTGGCTAAATTTTAGTTTACAGTTGTTTTAAATATAATTTACCACTATTAAAATTAGGTTAACAGTTTAACTTTTTTTCACATATATAATATTTATATTAAATGTTGTCAGATTTACATAAACGATAGGGATTTGTATGAATGTGGTTTATGAGATCATGTTACAGCAGGAGATCCAACCATAATCACATCAACCCCACAGCTCCTCTTTACTGTAAACCTTTCTAAAGGAGGACTGAATGATAATGCCTGATTTATCTCAACCTGTTGACTATCCAAAAATAGCTGGTATATTTACAGATAAGTATAACTGATAAATCTGATAATCCCAAAATGGCACGTTGAAGCTAAAAATATTTTGAAAGAGATGGAAAAGATTAAAGACAAGAAGACATACTAAGTGATAAATCCATACAAGCTGTTTTACAAATCCCCAGCAGAACAGATAAACTATTTTTGACCTCTTTGTATTTTTTTTTCCATTGCAGTTCTTGTTAGCTTGCACACAAACTCACAGTCCCATACATTCTCATGGCTAAACTGAACAGAAAGCATGTTTCAGTCCTGGTAGGATTGTATCAACTGGTTTGTCTTGAATAGGAGTAAGTTTGGACAGCCTCTATAGTCAATTATCTGTCGTTGCACCATTGACGCAGTAAATTCAATGGCATGTCGTAACACACAAAAGTGTGTGTATTTATTGCGTATAATCCAGACTCACCACACCTGTTCTCTGTTCAAAGAATTCGGCCAGTAAAGTCAGACTGGAATCTTTTGGGTGTTTGCCAATCATTTAATTACTCAAATCTCTGTGCCTTCATTCCATTTTATTTTGTTTGTAAACAGTGCTTTGCAACCAATAGCTACACATACAATATCAGCCATTCACATAGAAAGCATTATTGCATTCCACTTCCACTTTCTTTTAATTGTTTTCTAGGTTAGACTGACGTGCTTGACAATGTCGCTGGTGTAACATTTACTTAATGATGAAGTTTACACATTAACATCCCCAGAGGTGTACGTAAGGCCAGATCTGTAATCCTTTTCCTTCATGACATTTCCACACACCACCTCTTGTGCCTTTATCTATAAAATTTTATGGCACTGGTGCATTTGGTGCAATTGTTTTAATTTGACCATGCTGGAATTTTATTCTGAAACATGGAAACATGGAACAACTTTGTAAGTAATACAATTAAGCATTATCACTTGACAAGAGCAACTACAATATTAGACGTGCTGATTATGAGTCTGATATTGTGTTTGTAAAGTTAACACTGAGTATCATACATTTTAGACAAAGTATTGATAGTTGTTTGTCCACCAAAGTGTTTTATTTATTTATTTATTTTTTATTTATACATTTTTTTTCAATTGTTTTCAATGGAAGCCAGTAGTGTGGTGAGGTGCTGAGCATTTATTTCACTGAGCGCTAGACATTATTCTTCTCGGCGCCTGGAGTTGAAGAATTTTAAACTTTGGCTGAAATGCAGCACTCATCACTGTCACTTTTTGGTCAGCTAACCAATCACACTTGAGGAGTGGCAGGATTAATCAGTGTTCTTGAACGAATTGTTTTTGTGAATGATTCAGTATTTTACTTGTATAATCTTAAATGACTCACTCATTAAAATATTGTTTAAAAAAAAAAGTATTTACTTCACGATCATTAAAAATATATGCTATGATATAATATGATTTTGTGCATTATGAAAGTAATTCAGAAGGACTACGTTTGTCATTGTCATGTGACCTATATAGCATCAGTTGTGTTGTTTAACTACCATTCACAAACCCCCTGGCCTTATGAGATATTAAATTATCCATTGCATACGCACTTCAGAAACTCATCAATAGTAGTATCATCTGGGTACTTTTTGGCACCTGGTTTATGAATGCTTTAAAATTTGGACATACTACTCAAATACTGTTTTTTGTATGTAAGTATGTACATTATATTCAGATGCTGTCTGAATGTGTGTTTTTTCCCTCACTTGCTTCAGGTACTTTTATTTTACATTAAAGCTGAACAGAAACCTCTCAAACATTTCTCAAAATACTTCAGCAGAAAAGTTTTAAATATCTGCCAGTAATATTTATTTTCTTTTCAGCATCGCTTGTGTCTTCCTCTGCATCCAGGACCATTTTTCTGACAGTAAAGCCGAACAGTTCTCAAAATATAGCTACTGGTACTTCAGCAGAAAAGCTTTTATTATCTGCCAGTTAAATAATTTCTCGGGTTCATATCTGTGAATGTTCCCTGTTTAAATCGAGTCCATCTGCCAACATTATAGATGTCTCCATCCACCACTCATTGGCATTTATTAGATGCCTGCTTTCTCCCTCCCCCTCCATACACCAAGCTTATGGCTGTTGTCATGGCAACAGCTGCCCCCCCCACCTCCTGTCTAGCATTGGCTGATACAAACATTCCATAAGCAGGAAATCCTGAGGTCTCAATCAATCAGTGTCACTGATGGGTGTTAGAAACATTTCTGTGTTTGTTCATGTGTCTGGACCACTGTAAACATTAATATGTATAAATTTGGTACAGGACAACACCAGTTTCCATTAGCTTGACCCTGCAGGCCTTTGATTAGATACGGTCCTGTCTTCCGTCTGTGGTCTAGTCCCATGATGCATTATTTTTTATCATTGTTTGATTGTTTGGTTAAATAAGATGGACGACTTGACCTACTTTTGACAAAGAACACCTCACTAGAGGGCAAGTGGCCACAAAGACTCAGCACTTACTAAAGCATGAACTGATCTTAATCACTGCGCTAAAACATAAACATGAATGCTTACTGAATATCAAATTAGAGTTGCAAAACAAAAGAAGTTGTGAAGACCTTTTATCATGATAAAACAAAAATACATTTAAAATTAATAAAGGATGAGTGTTTGTCCAAACAAGTGACTATGTAAAAAAGATAATGAATTTATTAGCCACAACTGATAAAACAGACCTATTAAGTTTTCATTTTGAATTAATTCTTGAACTTCTCTCAAAATGTCCAAATAAAAAGAAGGCATGTTTTTTTAATGTATATATTTATTCATATGTATAAAGATTTCAGTAGATTTTTACACAATGTTTTAATAACCACAAAATATTTACAAAGTTTTTCCCAGTGTGTCAGTGTAAACTAAATAGTAAAAAAAAAACTAATATATTTTTTTTGTCATTTAAATAGGTCAATGGTTAAAAAATGCTTAAAAAGGTGAAATTATAGGCCCACACACACACACACACACACACACACACACACACACACACACACACACACACATATATATATATATATATATATATATATATATATATATATATATATATATATATATATATATATACAAAAATGTGATGAAAATTTTTAACTTAAAATAATTAAATGAAAATGTTGGCTTGGCATTTGGCCAATATAATATAACTGAAATAAAAACAAAATAAAAAATACAAAAATGTAAATAAAAACATCGCCACATGCAGTAAAGGTATATCACTTGAGTACTCAAAACACAAGAACTGTCAGTATTTATCCCTTTATTTTAGATTATCATGGAATAATAGAATGTCATGGAATGATTGACACACTGGCATAAACCAGATTAATGTAATACAGTAAGAATGAATACAATTGAGAATGAAACACAGTTGTATTTCATACAAGACCCTGCATTTAGAAGTTAATACTCTGTTGGTCCTTGGCCATGGAGGCCAAAGCAAGGTCGAGGATATTAAGATCTGCAGCTGTGAGCTGTAGCTCATATGATCTTGTATTGTGGTATGCTCACATCACCTCTGGAATGCTGCTCCATTCAGTGAACAAAGCTTCACCCCTGCTTTAAGGTTCATACACCTCGGAGGCGAGGAGAGTATCGAACATGCTCTGAGTTACTGGAGCAGCCTGACCAGACTGGGAACATGCTGAAATGAGAAATGTGAATCACCTTTTCATTAGTCAGATTCAAAAGCATGCTGTACGTAAGAGACCTTCTTTCTTTCTGGTTTGCATTCATTCATGGAATCTGATGGAATCTGGATATGTCCATTTTACATATAGACTCAGAGTCCAAAAACAACACTGAACAGCTGTAAATGTCATTTCAAACATGTCAGTCTGGGATTTATACTTGAGGCGGGTCTTGTGGGGGTGGAATGGATCAGGAGATTCCAGCCATTCCCTCCGGCTTTGGGGCAACATTTGAAAGCTCGACTCCCCTCTGAACCCCACTTCCAGGTGCCTTTCGGCTGTTTTGGTCTGTCTGTCACCATGACTCCAAGCTTGAGTTTGACTCTTTGCCTCCATCAAGTGTGAAATCTGTTCGTTC
Organism: Carassius auratus; assembly: GCF_003368295.1. Taxonomy (NCBI): domain Eukaryota; kingdom Metazoa; phylum Chordata; class Actinopteri; order Cypriniformes; family Cyprinidae; genus Carassius; species Carassius auratus. Next base: position 16,297,678 of record NC_039276.1, read on the forward strand.
AGCACAGTCTGACTCCTGTGTCTTGCAGTCAGAGTTTCTCGTGAAAGTGCTCTGTAAGCCAAGTCACAGATGGTAGTTTTCACAAGTTGTGTTTATTAGGCACGTCCTGATTTTGCCAAGTCCGAAGTGTACCTAGGTCAACATATTTTGTTGACCCTGGAACAACATTTTACTCCAAAAATATATTCTTAACCATATCCCTACACCTAAACCTAACCTTAACCATGAGTAATCCCTAAAATCAGAGGAAATGATAGATGAATGACACTGATGTACAAGCACCAAACACTGATTTTAAGCATAAACTTCACAAAATCTATAAACTGGTTCTTCAAATCTGATTGGTTAATCACAATGTTGTTCCAGGGTCAACAACGATGTTGTCCCGGGAACATGTCTCACTTGGTAAAATCAGGTTAGGCGTTTATTAGATAAGACTTAAATTATAGTGAATCTGATGATGTATAGAAAATGATGTACTTATACTTATGTGACTGACAACAGATCTTACTGTAAATCATCGTTAGATGTATTTTAAAACATGTCTGACTCTGAGATTATCTTCACCATCAAATAGGTACCAAAACACCATGGTGTTGCTAATGTTTTCCTGAAGAAGTCACATGTGAGAAACAAATCATATCTATTTTCTGCCTCCTACTGGTCGTATGAAGTATTACACACATTCACTTTTCCGCCAACCTGCATCTAAAAACTTTCAAAACGTATGCTTATTGAACATAAAATCACCACAAAAAGCCCTTAATTACAATAAAAAAGTACAATAACCTATTTGTAATTATTAACCTATTTAAATACATTTCGGGCTGGTTCTGCGGTGTCCTATTGTATTATCAGTGTACTGTATGTAACTATCTGTTAACAGCTCGCCATCTAGTGGACATAAATAAAATGTGCAGAACACCTCCTTCAGAAATAAATCGAAACTGAAGTTATAAAAAGCACTGATTCTGTTGTTGAAATGGGACGGGTCAAGTTGTCACACATTTTACTTAAGTGTATTTTTGCTAAGGTAGATTTAGATTCTGTTGATATTCACCAGGGCTTCTCGGAAATTCATTTACATTAAGACTGTACAGCTGTTACTGTAACAATAATGTTACAACAAATATGTCAAACTGATAAATACTAGACCTACTAAACAGTAAGTAGCACAGTACACAATTCAAAATTATGAGATTTTATTTTTCCTACAAGCCATATTTCACATGTTCTACAGAAATAAAGATCAGTATCACTATTGAAATGAATGTACATTCAGAACCTCGTCTATGTGCCAGACATTAGAAATGTGTTGCCTGTGCATTTGCTTGTGCATGTGTGTGCTTGTGTAACAGTGTTTGTGCAGCGTTTTGTAGATATGTGGTGGTTTTTTTCATGCAAAGCCTAGCAGTGAGTATTGCTTAAGACTAAACTACACCATAAGTACAGACTTCAAGCCTGAGCTAACTAAAACAGGTTCCAGCTGTCAGCTTGTCTTTGGAATAGACTGATTTTTACAATCGTCACAACCTCAACTAAGCACATGTAACAATTTCACCCATTGTGTGGACAAGCAACTACAGTCACTGAAGTCTATGAACAGACAGCGCTGTTCTCCTATGTGTCAGCTGGTGGTACATTACAGTCCAACACATGCTTAGATTTACAAAACTAGCACAATATACCTGATGAAAAGGAATGAATAAAGCAACTGACTCATAACAAACAACCTGCCTGTCTGGCAGTTGTGACCTGACACCTGAATAATACAAGTACTCAATACCAGATTTTGTAAAAAATAATACAGCATTAATTCGGCACATTGAAATATCAGTTACCGTGGGCAGTCTATACATATACAGTCTAGTCAGTACAGTTTATATAGGATTATGGAACACTGAATTTGAAATATTCAGGTTATAATGCACTGATACGTACATGGAATGATGCTATTTTATTGTTACACAAACACTCCAATGGCATCACCTGAGCACAAATCAGTAATAAATAAAAACAACATTGTTATGATTATTGAAGGATCATAAATATGAAATGTTCTGCTTTAAAGTTTCCCTCTTCAGATGAGATCACATTGAGCAGTAGACAAAAGGCTTTGGGAGTCTGTGCTGCCGTTATTGTTCGACTCGTGATTGTCTGGTAATATCGGTGAGATGCATGCATCAGCGGGAGCGCCACTGTGGTTTCTGGACCCCCTCTCCCTCGTGGGCCCCTTGGATTCATCCTAACCCCCCCAACACCCCCGTTACGGCGCCCCTGTACATCAGTAGGTGTGCAGCAGCTGAGCTGTGAACTTATCACAGTCTTTTACATTCAGTTACATTTAGATCCTAATTATTTGAGACTATAAAAAATAAAATAATTAATACAAATAAGAAAAAACCTGTGAGAATGATAGTTGGTGTACTTGGAATTGTCAGTGACAGACTGCATTTTGTAAGAAAGCATTACATTTAAAAACATATCTCTGTGCTTCGGGAGTCGTGTAAAATGTGTTAATTAATAATTCATGTTAATTCAAATTAATACGCATTTTTATTTTACACATATGGATAAAAGGAATTTAAAATACACTACTATTCACAAGGTTGGGGTTGGTAAGAATTTTTAATGTTTTTGAATTTAGGCTGAATATATTTGATCACAAATGCGGTAAAAACATTAATACTGTAAATTATTATTACCATTTAAAATAACTGTTTTCTATTTAAACATTACGCTGAATTTTCAACATCATTACTCCAGTCTTCAGTGTCACATGATCCTTCAGAAATCACTCTAATATACTGACATTCTAACATTTATTATTATTATTAGTAGTAGTAGTAGTATTACTATTTTTGTTGAAAAGTTTTTCTGCTTAATATTTTTGTGAAAACTTTAATTCATTTTCAGGACCCTTTGATGAATAGAAAGTTCAAAAGAAAAGCATTTACACTAAAATAAAAAATAATAACAACTTTTGTTATTTTGATCAAATTAGTGCATCTAAATAAAAGTACTTTTTTGTTTTTGTTTTGTTTTTTATTATTGTTATTGTTATTTTAAACACTCACACAAAATCTTACTGACCCCAAAACTTTTGAACAGCAGTGTAGATTTGTAGGTCACAAATTAAAAAGATTTGGATTAATGTCTCCGTGGAGAAACAAATGAAAGGTGAAAAACTCATTATATTATAGATTAGTTTTGTTACAGTATCGTATGAAACTAAAATGTGCTTTGTTTTTCCAACGATTCGCTCTTTATTGTGGAATAAGCTGCCCTGCCTCACAGACCCTCCATAGTACAACAATCATTCATTCTGTCTGCTGGAGCCCAAATCAATCATTTCTACGTCAGACGATACTTCAGGCCATTCTAATCTCATTCAGTCTTGGCACGAAAAGAATATCTGATAAATTCATTAGCAAGTGGCAAACAGACACAGCAATGCATGCCACGGAAATCACGGGCAAAACACAGTGGATCATCGCACGGCAAAGGTCAGATTATTTGATTGCTTAAAATAAATACAACAGTGCTGCAAAAACATTAATTGAGATATTTTGCATTGAATTGCAAAGTATGCAGATCAAGCAAAAAAGACAAGTAGTAAAGGACTCAGGAATTTTTCTGTAATTCAGTTTGTGTCTTTTTCCTGGTTGTGGTGCTAGAAATGGTTCAACATCAGGAAGCTATAACCTTTCAAGAACCCTTACATCTATAATTTTGAGGGGGTTTGTGCTGATTAGTCATTTTGACTATTGATTCATAAGATCTCAATGTGTATGAAAAGATTACTAATGGATTATGGGCCATTTCTGTCAATTCTGAAGCTATTTTTCAATATGGATGTTTCATAATTATCTTACTGACCCTGAACTGTGGTCTTTAACCTTTAGTGTAATTGTGCCTAATACAGTACATTTCTGTGTGCTTTCTTTACTGAAACGAGTGTTACCTCTACACTGCTGGTCTCTAGCTCTACTATACACTAAAATATAAACATACAGTATAATTAAATCATTTTGGAGGACAACAGGTGGGATGACATGATGTAACAGAAGGATGATCTCTAAAACTGACCTAAACGAATTATAGGCATGTGGTTTCAAATACACATTCACGTGATTTTTCATTAAACAGAGTATAATAATATAGTATAAATTCATGTTTTCCTCCATAATTTAAGAGAAAGAACGAAAAAAAAAAAACATAAAATGTGGCATTGTAGAATTTCATGGATGTGACCAGTAAATGCTGATCTCTGCTTAAAACCAGTGACTCCATCCAAGATGATATCTTGAGTGCCAGGAATGACACCGATCCACTGACCAGCTCATTCTTCTTCCTCCTTCCTTCTGTTAAATGTTGTGCTGAGTGAAAGAGGACATCAGGATCTGGTCGGAGTGGGGATTCTACAATACATGATGCTGAACTGGCTGCCAGCAGACATCATTCCTGGATGTATTTGGGTATCATTTGAGTCGAGAGAGCAGCAGGAGCTAAGAGGGATAACTGGATCCATATGATGCCTTTTTTGTTCTTCTAAACCAGCATTATTCAAAGCGCTCATAGTTTCGAGTTTGTCTTACTCGTGGTACCATGTCGATCAACAGCCTGCAGGACAAATGAAGAATGGAAAGATTCACATCAGAGACATTTTAGTGCGAATGACTTATGTCTTTTTGAGAAAGCATCAGTATTTTCTCAGTGAATGCACTTACTTGACCCCATAAGCTAGAATGATGAGTCCAATCAGGACCCCAGTGGTTCCGTCCAGGTACCAGATGGTGGGATGATTTCTAAACACCTCAGCACTGATGAGGATGGAAAACCCCATGACGCCTCCAACCATAGAATTAAAGCCTTCACAAAAAATAAATAAACAAAGCAATTACATTTAATGTGTTATTATAAATAACAGAAATGTTGCCTTGGCAAATAACTTATGTATAAAATTACTATAACTAAAATCAAATGAAATAAGAAAATAATGAAAACTAAATAGAAACAATATAGCATAAGAAAATTGAAATAACCAAAATTAAAATGAAAACTGGAAATATAAAAATAAAAGGTCATTCAAAATATTACAATATGATTTTTTAAAAACGTTTTTTAAACGTTTATTTCTTTCTTTTTTAAGACTCATCACACAGTGAAAATAGTGAAAGTGAAAGTCGTGACATTTGCCAAGCATGGTAACCCATACTCGGAATTGGTGCTCTGCATTTAACCCATCCAAGTGCACACACACAACAGTGAGTAGGGAACACACACACACAACATGAACACACACCCGGAGCAGTGGGCAGCTATTTTTCCCAGCACCCAGGAAGCAATTGTGGGCTGCTCAAGGGCTCTTCAGCCACGGGTATTGAGTGTGGAAGAGAGCACTGTTCATTCACTCAATTGTCACTCAAAAAACAGGATTTCATTTATTTTTATTTTTTAGATTCAGAATACATTTCAAAATGGTATTGCTGTAGAAATTTAACAAATTGAATTGCAATTAAATGCAAAATGACCACATAGACCTTTGGTGATGCTTGTGTCTAAATGAGAAAATATTTCATGTAATTTAACAGATTTAGTCAGTGAATGCATATTTTTTTTTTTTTTTTTTTTTTTTTGCCAAAGCAATAAAAAATGATCCACTGTTGTGCTCGCGTTGAAAAAATGACCAAAGAAGTGAGAAATTGCTCCTTGCGACTGTAAAAAATATTATATTCAATTCATATATTCAAAATCACAGAGGCATGTGGCACCATGATGTTGTGAGCTAATAATATAAACTTAATCGAAAACAGTAACATGGTATGTGCTAATGATGTGTGTGTGTGTGTGTGTGTGTCATACCATCAGTGATTAGGGCCCTGCTGGTCAAAATCCTTCCCAGCATGAACTTGGCAACAGCAAGAATGGTACACATGATGCCACTGACGATAGAAACGCTGAACAGGAAGTCGTCCTGGCAGAGAGACAGACAGTTACAGACAGAAAGAAGAACTGCTCACAGTAGAAATGAAGCAGGGTCCATATGGTTGAATCATGAATTGGGAGGTGGGTACAGGCAATACCATCATGGAGACATTAAAGCCAAAACCTTAAAGGCCTGTGAAAGTAACAGAGGGATAAATGTAAAGCAATATCAGTGGGTCTTTCAGTTATGTCTAGTCGGCTCTTGAGGCAATACAAATGAAGTGCAGTTCATTTTAAGCACAAGTGAAAAGTAGCCAACTTAATATTTAAAAAGTAATCGAATAAGCACGATAAGAAGATTAGACTAGATTATATACAAAGACTAGATATGAAGACTCACACAAACATGATGGCTTCTCGTAAGTACACAAACACAAATAACAAGTTAACAGAACTATTCTAATAGCTGTGGAAAATGAACACGTGTGTATCAGAATATGGAGAGTTATCTGAAAATATGTAAACATGCATAGTCAATGAAACTGATCACAAAAGCTTTATCACAAAGATTCACAATAAAAAGCCATGACAAGACGAAGACAAATGAAAGCAGATCTTCAAACAAAGCACCAAAAAAAGGAAAAACAAGAGGTACATAAATAGCTTTTACATATAATAAAAATGCATAAACGACTAGTATCAGTCTTGAGGACATTTTCAGGTGCATCATAGATGAACTACAGCTGGTTTTGCTTCTCTTGCTTTTCTCTTTTCTCTCCAAACTAAGAATGTCTGCTTTCCACCCACACAACATCCAGAAGCACTTCTACTACATTTCTAACAAGACAGTTTGTTCAGAGATCCTCATCTCTGAGGAACAGCTGAGAGTCAAAGAATGTGTTTCAATTCAGACTTTCATCTTGTAAGCTGTAGACTGGCTAGTTAAGACTGACAGTTTGGATTAATTGGACCACACAGTTTTCAGTAAGGCCACCTTAGAGATTCAGAGTGATGGGTGCTGACATGAAGAGTCCAGGTCTAATGAATGTGGAACTGCAGGCCGACAAAATGAAAAAAAAAAAGAGCACATTAAAGAAGGTGGGAGCTCACTTCTAAATCATCCATCCTAATGCAACAGTAGATTGCTGACAGAACAGATGTCTTACGGCCAGCAGAATTCCATCATTAAAGTGATGTTTCATTAGCACTTAAGGGCTGAAAAAGGCTTGAATTAACTTGTTTTTTCTCTCTCTCTCTCTCTCTCTCTCTCTCTCTCTCTCTTTCTCTCTCTCTCTCTCTCTCGAGTGCATGCTGGGGAATTGTGGGCGGAGCGTGAGTGTGTTGGAGTGAGCTCTACGTACGGTACGAGTGAGTTTTCTATCTTTTTTATCTATCTGTTGCGAGGTAAATAGTGGAAAGTTTGTAGGTGTTTGTGAGGAGCGTCGTCGGTCAGTGTGTACTGATCGCCATGGCGGCGTCTCAGCAGGCGAGTTTGGAAAGTTTAACGCGCCGGCACGGGGTTAAGGTTGCACCTGCAGAGCGTTGTTCAGTCGAGGACTGCGTCCTTGCTGTTGCTGCTGTTGTCGGTCATGATTGCATTCTTTCTGCATCAAGAATGAATAGTGCAATAGTGATGTTTTTGAACAACGTTGACAAAGTGAATGAAGTTGTAGAAGCCGGGATTGTTGTGAATGATTCCCTCACTCCAGTCATGCCTTTGGTGCAGCCGGCAAAAAGAATAGTATTGTCAAATGTCCCGCCGTTTATTAAAAATGAAATGATTGAAAGGGAATTGTCCAGACACGGAAAGCTTGTGTCAAAAATGAAGAAAATCCCACTTGGTTGTAAATCGCCACAGCTGAAGCACGTTGTATCTTTTCGGCGACAGGTGCACATGATCTTGAATACCCAGAATGAAGAGCTTAATTTGGCAATGAAGTTTAAGATTGACGATTTTCTTTATGTTATTTTTGCTACCTCAGATTCAATGAAGTGTTTTTTTTGTGGACAAGAAGGTCACGTGATACGCGTGTGCCCTGAGAAAAATGCAGATCAGGATCACAATACAAGCGAAATGCATAATCATGCACAAACAAGCGATACAGTATCTTGTGTTGAAAAAAAAAGTGACGATCGTGAAAGTAATAAAAATGAGAGTGTGACTGCAAATGAAATTGTACATGAAAGTGATGTTTCTGAGGCCAGTAAGCAGGCTTTATTAGAGTATGCTGTGGATGTTGACATGACAGAAGATCAGAGTATTTTTAAAACACCTGTATTAAAAAGGAAAACTAAGACTAAAGCAAAAGAAAACAGGGCTAGTAAGAAAGCAACTGGAGTAGCTGTTGTTGATGTTAGCGAGGTGGACTCAGAGTCGAGTAATGTTGAAGAGTCTGTTGTGGATAGTGATTGTGAATCATCAGACTCTGTGAGTTCAGCTTCACAGCAGCGAACTGGCCGCAGCGCTTACGTTTTGGACAAAATTAAAAAGTTTCTTCAGACCACGAAAGGCATGAAAGGGGTAAATGTAGAGGATTACTTCCCAGATCGTGAGTTGTTTATAAATTCGACAAGGGCTTTAATGAAGGAGGGTGGAGCCTTCACTGAACAAGAAGTCTTTAGGTTGAGAAAAATTGTCCAGAAGTTAAAACATAATTTTTTAAACGATGAATTTGAACCAGTCTAGCTTCTCTTCTCGTTTTTTGAGATGTTTGTTACTGGTGTGCATATATTCCTTTTTTATGAGTAGGATACGACTGGGCACACTTAACTTAAATGGTGCACGGGACAGCAAGAAAAGAGCTATGCTTTATGAACTGATTGAACAAAAGAAAATTGATGTAATGATGGTTCAGGAAACTCATAGTGATGTTTTTAATGAGAATGAATGGTTAATGGAATGGGGTGGGTCGATTATTTTAAGCCACAAAAATCACTGTAGTGGTGGTTTAGCTGTACTTTTTAAGAAAAACTTTAAACCAATTTCATATGAGACAGAACATGTTGTTGGTGGACATCTAATGAAAATAACAGCAAAATTTGAAAAAATGGTTTTAGTTTTCATAAATGTGTATGCTCCTGTTGTCGGTCCTGAAAGGGTTGTCATGTTTGATAAATTAAGTAATATTCTGTCAAACTGTAAAGAGGATGAGTTCATATTTGTTGGAGGAGACTTTAATTGTACAGCAAATGATGAAATGGATAGGAACCATAAAGAGCCACATCTAGCTTCTCAACATGCTATAAGAAAGCTTCTAGAAGAGCATGATTTGTGTGATATATGGAGAACTTTAAATAATGGACAAAGGCAGTACACATGGTTGCAAACAAGAGAAAATTATATTTCTATGGCTAGACTGGATAGGTTCTATTGTTTTAAATACCATTTTAATGTTATTAAGAAATGTGAGATTCTGCCTAGTGGTTTTTCTGATCACAGCCTAGTAATCTGCAGTGTTTTCATTAGTAATATAAGGTCTAAGAGTGCCTATTGGCACTTTAACACTTCTTTGTTACAAGACAATTTTTTTAAGGATGTTTTTAGTTTTTTTTGGAAACAGTTTAGTTCCAGGAAAAAAGAGTTTTCTTCCCTACAACAATGGTGGGATCATGGAAAAAAAGAGATACAGCAACTGTGTCGTCAATACACTCTCAACGTATCCAAGGACATTTCCCAATCAATGAAAGCCTTGGAGATTGAAATAGTGGAACTTCAGAATTTGGTAGAGTCCACAGGAAATCGAGGACATATTGAGCTCCTCAAAGTTAAAAAAAGAACTCTGGATAACCTGTTAGGCATTAGAGCACAGGGAGCTTTGATCCGCTCACGTTTTCAGAGTTTAGTAGAGATGGATGGCCCAACTAAATTTTTTTTCGGTCTCGAAAAAAAAAATGGCCAAAGCAGACTTATACACTCTTTATACTCATTGGAGGGTGTAGAAATGTTGGAGCCTAAGGAAATTAGAAAGAGAGCTGTTTTGTTTTATTCTGAGCTTTACAAAAGTGAACATACAGAGGAAGGTGAGCTGGACAGCTCTTTTTATATGGGTCTGCCTAAAGTTCCAGATGAGATGAATTCTTGGCTTGAGAGGCCGCTATCAGCATCTGAACTGCATGTTGCTCTGCGGAGCATGGATTGCGGTAAATCCCCAGGAATTGATGGTTTACCAATTGAGTTTTATAAAACGTTTTGGTCAGTGCTGGGGGGTGACTTACTGTCTGTGCTCAATGATAGTCTGGCCCGAGGGTTGCTACCTTTGAGCTGCAGGAGGGCGGTCATCACCCTGCTACCCAAAAAAGGTGACTTAAAGGAAATAAAGAACTGGCGCCCTGTTTCACTTTTGTGCTCTGATTTAAAGCTCTTTTCTAAAGCTTTGGCCATTAGGTTGAGGGAGGTAGTTGGGCATGTTATTCATCGTGATCAAACTTACTGTGTGCCTAACAGGTCTATTCATGATAATGTTCATCTAATTCGGGATATTTTGGATGTCTCTAAGCTATTGGATATAGACACTGGTCTCATTTCTCTAGACCAGGAAAAGGCATTTGACCGGGTTGAACACAGTTATCTCTGGCACACGCTGGAGGAATTCGGGTTCAGCTCTGGTTTTATCGCCATGATAAAGGTTTTGTACCGGAATGTTGAGAGTGTACTGAAAATTAATGGTGGTCTTAGTGCTCCTTTTCAGATTAACAGGGGCATTAGACAAGGCTGTGCACTTTCAGGAATGCTTTATGCTCTTGCCATTGAACCTTTATTGGTTAAAATTAGAGCGAGCATTGAAGGTTGGACCATACCTTGCTCTGGAGCCAATTTTAAGGTATCTGCATATGCAGATGACATTATTGTTTTGGTTAAAGGGCAAAATGATGTTGATCTTCTTAAAGACATTTTAAACAAGTTTGGTACAATTTCCTCTGCCAAAGTTAATTGGTCCAAAAGTGAAGCCATAGTGAGGGGTAAATGGTCTCATGGTCTTCCTAAATTACCAGGCGGTTTGCTTTGGAAAAGGGATGGTTTAAAGTATTTAGGAGTATATGTTGGCAATGACTCAATGATAAGCAAAAATTGGGAAGGCGTTTTAGAAAAAATAAAGGGGCGATTGGATAAATGGAAATGGCTTTTGCCAAAAATGTCTTTTAGAGGGAGGGTAATCATAATTAATAACCTGGTGGCTTCAGTTTTGTGGCATCGTTTGGCCTGCATTGACCCTCCAAATGGACTTTTGAGTAAAATTCAAGCCAGTATGGTGGACTTTTTTTGGGGTACTTTTCACTGGATTCCACAGAGCATACTTTTTCTACCCAGAGATGAAGGAGGACAAGGAATTATCCATTTGCCCAGCAGGGGGGCAGCTTTTCGACTTCTCTTTATTCAAAGGTACCTCACAGGACCTAAGGATTTAGTCTGGAGAAAAGTGGCTGATGTTATCCTTAATCAAGCTGGCAGACTTGGATTGAACTCTGTTTTGTTTTTGATGGACTCAAGTAAGTTGCAGTGCAATGGATTGACTCCTTTTTATAAGGGACTTTTTAAAGTGTGGGACTTATTTGAAAAGAGGAGGTTGGAGCCGACATCCTCGTTGTACTGGCTTTTGGAGGAACCTCTTGTACATGGAGCTCGGTTCGATGTTACTTGTGAAGTTACACCTGGATTGACTCATTGTTTTATTACCACTAAGACTTTAAAACTACATCAATTATTGGATGTTGCTGGTTCTGGCTTGAATAATGCTCAGTCCATGGCCTCATGTCTAGGTGTGTATTCGGTACGGCATGTAGGAAAAATTCTGGATTTCTTTAAACAGAAACTCACAGAGATAGAAAATAATCTGATAATTGATTATTATAATGGGAAACTGGTTCCTAATAGTACAGATTCTTTTCCAAGTATTTCTCTTAGTCCCAATCTTAAAGGAATGTCTGGACCTTTTCTGAACTTGAGGGGATTAGAAGGTTTAAATTTGCAGGATGTTCAGAGTAAAGTTTTGTATAAAGGTCTTGTAAAAGTTTTAAATAAAGCAAAATTAAAAGAGCGCAGTGATACAGTGTGGAGAGAGAAATTGAAAATAAATGATGGAGATAAACCTATTTGGAGAGTTTTATACAAACCACCAATTGAAAAACGTACAGGTGATATTCAATGGAGAGTGTTACACGGCGCAGTTGCTGTAAATGCATTTGTGAGTCTAATTAATCCTAATGTATCAAGTGATTGTCCTTTTTGTGAAATGAGGGAGACTATTTTTCATTGTTTTTTAGAATGTTCAAGACTGCATGACATGTTTAGTTTTCTGGATGTTCTTTTCATGAATTTTGGAGAGATGTTTTCTTCCAAAATTTGGATTCTTGGACCCAAATACAGTGTGGCGCAAAGAGTAAAAAGTCAATTGTTGAATTTTTTAATTGGGCAAGCCAAACTTGCGGTTTATATAACCAGGAAAAACAAAATAGAAGGTAGAGAAGGACAACATGTGGTTACTGTTTTTAAAAATATGGTAAAAGCAAGGGTTTTGTTTGATTTCAAGTTCTATAAACTGATGAATGACTTAGAAAGTTTTTTTTTGCCCAAATGGTGTTTTAATGGAGCTATTTGTACAATTAATGAAGAAATGTTGACCTTTACCGCCATGTTACAATAAGGTTTCTTTAGATTTTTTTGTATTATTTTCTGGATAATGTGATGTTTTGCTGACGTTGCAATGATATAAATAAAGTGTGTTGAAAACTCAAAAAACTCTCTCTCTCTCTCTCTCTCTCTCTGTGTGTGTGTGCTTTTGTTTTTGTGACATATCAGGACACAACTCTGTATAATGACTTGGGCATGACACAGGTATTACAAGTAGAGGGTGACTTATGAGGACATAACTCATGTCCCCATTTTTCAAAATACTTATAAATCATACAGAATTATTATTATTATTATTATTATTATTATTATTATTATTATTATTATTATTATTTTGAGAAAGTAGAAATGCACAAAGTTTCCTGTGAGGGTTAGGGTTAGGTAGGTTCTATTACTTCTGTGATGCTCATACTCCGTGGTGATGCAGATCTGGAGTTTTTGTCCGAGGGCACCCTCCAGCTTCCAGTATAAATAAAACATACATTGCATGGGTTTATAACTCTCCATAATGGCCCATCCATCCTATTTTGGATAAAAGTAGGAAAAATAATACTTCTCTTAAAATACATTTTAAGTAGATATATAATAATCCATGTCTTTCTCCAGTGTACAGAAGTGTAAAATTAGTTTTTTATTGTTCATTTATTTTGCAAAAAAAAAAAAAAAAACATGAACAAAACACTCCAATGCCAAGTCATCAGAACTGAACCAAACTGGGGGAAAAAAACAGTATGTATTGAACCGTGGACTAACTGCATTGTTGCATCCCATAAATATATACTGTGTATATATATATATATATATATATATATATATATATATATATATATATATATATAGAAAGAGAGAAAGAGAGAGATTTGTTATTTTAGTATGCTATTATAGCATGTATTAATATTTTAAGTTAGTATTTATTTTTATATTTTCAGTTTTAATTTTAATTTCACTTTGTCATTTTTAACTTAAGTTTAAGTAAATTTAGCATGTTGAACTTTTTTCATGTAGTTGCCAAAGCAATATTTTTTCAAATTTAGGTTTTTCATTTAATATTTATAAATTGTTATATTTTAGCTTAATTTCAATTGGTGGAAACTATTTTTAATAGTTTTAGTTTTACTTAACAACAACAATCTTGGGTGCAAGTCACTCAATCCACTGCAAATTTTATTTACAACTAGTCAGGATCTTGGCAGCATTTTCCTTCTAAAAATAGACATATTTAATATAATTTTCTGCACATTAGAGATTCATCAAATAAACCGCAGAGGAAAGTGATAAAAACTCATTCTTGACCCTCCCGCTGTGCTGCTGGAATGAACCATAGCAGATCTCTGACACCTATTATTCCTGTCAGTGGCATCCTTTATGTGTGACTCCAGACTCCTCACACTCATTAATATTTTATAGTGTAGGAATATGAAAAGGGTGTGAACTGTTATTTCCCAGCCAGAAAAAAAAAAAAAAAAGTGAAAACACTGATTTACATTTAGATTTTCTTTAATTATCGTGGAAAGGTGATAAGTTTATATATAGCCATTTTTTCTCTCTTTCATTGTTTCTGCTATCCTTACATGTTTCACTCTCCAGATCTGTATATCAGTTTACATTTTGTTGGTAAAGGATCATAAAAAATAATGTTCAGTAATATCACAGTAGGGATGTATCAGAGATTTATCAGAGGCGTAAAATAGATGAGAGTAAAGTCGCAATAGCATTAATCACCACCTCTGAAACGATTATCATGCAGCTCTTTAGAGTGGTACCAGTCTTTGATTAATTAACGGATAAAGACTGAACACATTGCTGTTAGCTCCGACTGCTGGAAAAATCCACATCTGACCTGTGAGATGAAATACATCAGTAGAAAGAGGTTGTCAGGTAACCTAAAGTCATTTTTATGGGTCAAATGAGGTAGAAATAGGTCCTTCAGTGAACAATTATGCATTCGATTTTTTAAGGTGTGAAGATGACTGTGAACTCCATGTCTATTTGTCTAATTCACGATTTATTATATTCACTGCAAGGAAATGTTACCTTAAAATTATGAATATGATACACTGCCCTCAAACTCACCACTTCAGGAAGAAGTTTGGTGGCCAGATCATGGATGGCCTTCCCCAAGATACACATAGACGACAAGATGAAAATCACTCCCAGGATCACACATGCTCTGTTGATGGAGAATGCAGAAAACATATTCTGATAAAATAACCCATTTAATCAAATCTCAGATGGCTTTATATGTTTTTGAGTTCATATTTAAGTTACTTTATCATTCTAATTATTGGGGTCAGTAAGATAAAAAAAAAAAGCTGACAATGAAGACACTGAAGACTAGAGTAACTGAAAATCCAGCTATATCATCACAAAAGTAAATCCCATTTCAAAATATATTCAAATAGATAAGAGTCATTTTAAATTGTAATAATATTTTATAATGTTACGGTTTAATTGCACCTGGCGAACACTCGCCTCGTTAGATTAAGAAATTATTTGTTTTTCATATGAAACCTGCAGAAACCTGATCCACTCTGAAAAACATGAAATTTGCCCACGATACATGTTCAGATTCCCTGTATGAAAAGCGGCCACCGGTACACCTACAGAGACCTGCAATTCCTCTCTAGTATTGCACTATAAATCTCCCTTTCTGACACATCGACCAGAGAAATGAGATTCGCAAGCCCCCACAGACTGAGGATGAAACCAGCAGCCAAGGCCTTTATCAACATAATACGTCTCGAATTGAGACAGTCAAGGTGAAAGCCAGAAACATGCCAGATCACTCAACAAACCTGATAAATCGAACATGTTCAGACTTAAAAACACGTCACACTAAATGTTGGTAGGAACCAGTCGAAAGAGAAAATATTTTGTGTTCTACCATGCTCCACCACAATCCCAAATGTATAGCTTTACTAAGAATAGGGCTGACAGTGAAATGTTGACTTATATTTTAAAATGTGTGGAATATTTTTCGGTAACACTTTAGTATAGGGTCCAATTCACACTTCTAACTAGTTGCTTATTAACATGCCTATTATTAACATATTGGCTGTTTATTAGTGCTTATTAAAGGGGGGGTGAAATGCTCGTTTTCGCCAGTAAGCTTTTGCGTTGAGAGAGTTTGGAAGCTGTGACCGTGAGGGGAAAAAACCATCATCCAAAACAAACCATGGCTAACAGTCAGATTCAGTCGTTTATTTATGATCCAGAATCAGATCCCGAGGCTGAAACTGAACGAGAGCAGCAGCAGCAGCGACTCGCTCCGAGCGGGGCTCGAACCCGGGTCTCCGGCATGGGAGGCGGACGCACTAACAAGGAGGCAGAGATATTTTAAGCAGTTTTACTCACCGCCTGCGGTTCCAACACACGATCGTGACCCTTTTTCGTTGGGTCTGCATTATCTTTAAGAAATAAACGATGTGCAAATCCGTCGTCAAACTGGGCCTTGTTTGTAAAACAAGCATCTTCG
The DNA here is from genome assembly GCF_003368295.1 of Carassius auratus. Taxonomy (NCBI): domain Eukaryota; kingdom Metazoa; phylum Chordata; class Actinopteri; order Cypriniformes; family Cyprinidae; genus Carassius; species Carassius auratus. The sequence goes on from NC_039276.1 coordinate 16,313,709, forward strand.
AAATGCAGGGAACAAACACAAACACTTGCACAACTCCGTTGATGCTCTGTAAAAATAAACTCCATCCACTGGTCCCTTAATGCTGTTTTTTTTTTTTTGGTAATCTGTGCAGGGTTGTCTTGCCCTGGCAACCAAAAACACACTTCTTTTGTGACAATTCGCGACGCTCTCGCCCTGATCAGTGAATGTCTGTGCTCTCAGTGCGCTGCTATACGGGAGCGCGCGCTCTTCCGGTAGACCTGCCCTTAGGACCCTATAAGGAAATTCCGCTCCATCTAACGTCACACAGAGCCATACTCGAAAAAAAACTTTCCGAAACCTGTTCCAAAAATACTCCTTCAAACGTACAACTTAATTTTTGAAACTTTGTCCATGTTTAGCATGGGAATCCAACTCTTTAACAGTGTAAAAAACTCAGTATGCATGAAATAGCATTTCACCCCCCCTTTAAGTACATATAATGCATGACATGCCTAATCCTACCCAATACCCTAAACTTAACAACTACCTTATAAACTATTAATAAGCAGCAAATAAGGATTTAATTGAGGCAAAAGTCATAGTTAATGGTTAGTTAATAGTGAGAATTGGACCCTAAAATAAAGTGTGACCTATTTTTTTTTTATTTTATGTTGGTCACAAAGGAAGCATTATTCATCCTTGTTGGTAATTTGCTGAAGGTTTTTTTGTACTAAGCAGTGCCCTACATACCACAGACAGCTCATCTTTTGTTTACTTACATGTATTCTCTATGGGCAGAGTGCACCGCTGCCGCGTTGCTATAGCGCCACAGCACTATAATGGAGGAAAGAACATCTAACGTCGCGTCAAACTGAAAAACAACAGTGAATCATCAGTGCTATAGAAATGGTGATTATCTCACTAAGTCACAAACTGAGGTTCAGTGATACATTAAAACACTCCCAGTGCTGCCTTGAGCACATGAATGTAATGAAGGTAAATGTAATAAATCAAAAACAAAACCTGCGTCATAAAAATATCCTTTTAAGCAGCTCATCATCTTTTTGTTCCCAGTGTCATTAGCAACCATCTTTCATATCTTACATTAGGTTTATGGATAATATAAAACGGACACTATTTCTATAATATTTACACATAGCTTGACGAGTGAACATTAAGCAGAAACAAATACACACTTTTCCAGACATCTTTGCCTAAAACTAACATGTAATTCATTAACACTGAAGATTATACTTACGGCAAATCCAAAAGCTGATGCACTGTGTCTCATGAAGGATACAGCTAAAGGGGGAGAACAAAACAACAGAGAAGAAGAAGAGAGAAAGATGTATTTATATATAAGCTGTATTTATATATTACATTACAAATAATACACAGTACAGAATTTACAGCGCTGACCAATGTAAAGCAGCTTCTGATGGATATTTCTGAACTACAGTCACTATCATTCTGAACATTAAATAAAAAAATAACACAGTATCACCATTGTTTTTTTGAAAATGGTACAATGAGAATACTAGGTATTAAGCACATAAATATCATCTGTATTATATAATATGTATTATTCTATTCTACACCACAGTATGGTTAAGGGAAAAGCAGTCACACAAAAAACAAACAATGGTAATAAAAAAAAATTGCAATATAATATAATGTAATGTAATGTAACATAAACCAAAAGCTGGGACAGGAAAGGTAGAAAAACATTATAAATGGAATAAAACATAATGTCTTTTGAACAGACAAAATCATAGATAAGTCAACAGAGGGCAACAGACAAACTGCTTTTGGAAAGTCTGGTGAGGGGATTGTTCCTTTTGTGAAACATCAGTGAGTTTCACACAGACAGGAAGTGCCTCCTGTACACGTTCAGCTCTGAGTCCAAACTAATGGCTCATTCAAAGCTCAGGTCTGTTGTACAATGCCAGCTATTGTTATCAGATGAAAGTGCAATTGTCAAATCCCATATTACATTTATCAGTAACAGAATCCACAGTCAACTCACCCCTCTATTTGCATCTATTAAAATGTGAATTGAAAAAGGCTGCCTACTGTTTTTTGACAAAGTTTTTTAGAGATGTGATCCATTTTATCAAGCGTGAGCTTCATTTGACAGGCTCTATTTGCTGCCTGCCTCTTGAGTGGAGAACTCTCACTGTTTATTGATCTCCAACTTTAAAGACAGACTCGACCACCACGTGTCATAGCAACAGAGGGCTTGTGCACTGCACAATGCACTGCCCTTGAAACAGAAGAACACCTATTGTTATGCATGGAAAACAAACAATGTTTTGTTTATTAAATCAAATGATAAAAACTACTGAGGATGTTCCCATAACTAATTTTGATGCAGTCAGTGCATTGTAATATATAATATCCAACAATGTCAGAGTGATGGCATTGTGGTCAGTACAAGTAATCAGTGGTGAGATCCAACCAGGTCCAAGTTTGGCCAAGATTGTGTTTCCATCACATTCTATCTCTTCAGCTTATCTCTCGGGCAATAAAAATGTGGCAAAAAAGCAAGAAAAAAAGCTACTTGCACAACGAAACAAGTACATCTAAAATTGAATTTCTGCATTTAGCAGATCAACAGTGGCCCAAAACTATGGCTGAGGGGTCATAATACTAGAATGAACATATGGATTACATGTTTAATAATTATATGTGCAGTATGATGGCTTTTCTGAACTTGCCAAAGTGAGCAGATTAAAAAATACAAGTCTATCTGAGAAAAAAAAAAATCCACATTCTTCCTATGCATATGAAATATTCCAGAAAAAAAAGAAAGAAAAAAACATGCACATAGGAATGAATGTGAGGATCAAAGATCCCAGTGGGTGTAGTTACAGCAGAGGAAACAGCCAGAGGAAGTAGGTCAAAATGAGTATGAACATCTCCAGTCCTGCATTACATCCGTATTAGTATTATCAAGAAAAATCATTTTTTTCTGCTGATGTACAGTAAATACATGGTTTTGAAATTACATGTTCCATAAGAACATATGGCTGTAGTGTTCAGGTGTCAGTATACTCTCATTTGTTTAGCATATGTTTTAAAGGCTCAGGTGGAAACTGGAGGTGGGAAGTGAAGGTTGGTCCAGATCTTTTGACAAACAGCAGGTTTAAAATGGGGAAATGTATGCATACTTCAAGTTTCCAAATCAGAACACAAAACGAAAACACTGTGGAAAAAGGGAATTTCACCTGAGGGCAAATGATTTCACCACACAGCTTTCACAACAAGCTCAAAATGGTTACACAGATTATCTGTTTTGACCATCAGAACATTGCTTGTTTTGAATGTAACTTCTGTGTGTTTGGCACTTTTTACATCTCTTCATGCATGTGAAATATTGCTGAAATTGTCTCTAACTTGGTTGTTTCTAAAGCCACCACATTATTTTTTTATTTTTTATGAATCGACTAATCCAATTAATAAAACTTGTCTGAATATGTTTAGTTGAACTCACTGAATCAGTGATCATGTTGCAACAGTTACAGAATTACAGTCTGTTGATCACACAAACCTAAAATGACTTTAATAGCTCCAGAATTATATGGACAACACTTGTATGATCATCTTATACTTGATGCACTATTTGAAGCTTCAAAGTCCCCATAAATGTACCCATTCATTAAATTAAAAAGGCAATTCGTCAAACTTTGTGTTCCACAGAAGAAAGCCACATTAGTTTCAATTAACATGAGAGTGAGTCCATGATGATTCTAATGATGAGGACTATTCATTTAATTACGGTAGACTGACAATTTTATATAATTCAAAAACATTAATCCTACACAGGTCAATAAACTATTAAAATATAATTTGATTTGCTAAAAAACAAATACATACTGATTTGAACTCAACAGAATGACAATTACATTTTAAATTCCTCTTTGTAATAAATGAGGAATGGTGGGAGAACCCCTCTCTGAGAGCTTCGGGCCGATAATGGCCACCGCTCCTGCTTTTCATCACACTAATATCCGTCTCACAGGAGCGGAGCTGACTGAGAATGTCGTCCTCCTGTAAGACTGTGTGTGCTATGAATTTCAAAGAAGGACAGAGACGTCAGTGAATTAAAAAGAAGAATTTGCTGCTTCCTGTTAATCAGATTTCGCTCTTTAAAAGCTTTGAACTGTCACAAATATAAAAATGCTGCAAAATGTTGTCTTTAATAATTCACAACCTCCAGTGCTGGGCTATTTGCCACATGCAGAGTGGAGTTTACTGCACTCCCAACCCTCAGTGCAGCTCACCAGCGCTGCCATTAAATTTGGGGAATTTAATTCAGAAAAACGGTGGAGATTAGGCTTCATGTGAAATATGATCATCATACAGTGCAAGACTTACAGGGGAGCTGAAGCCATATGCTCTGTGGGTAAGACTAACATTGGATAAAAAAGTTTAAATGTGCACCTTAAGGGTCTTACAGCTTTTTTAAAACTACAGGATAATTCACACAACCTGATTTCCAGAAACTTGTTCTCACCGCAAACAAACAAATAAATAGACCAACCACAGACTTCCACAGTCTTAGAAAGAAAGAAAAAAAATACTAAATGAAAAAAACACATTTGCATTATTATAATTCCAGAAGAAATAAGGCACTTTGCACATTCATAAAGTAAGCTGTTTTTCACACCATTATTGGACTTCAGTAGAATAGTTGTAATGCTAAGAACTTAGTCAAAGAACAAATGAACATATGGAATAGTGAAGCAGTATATCAGTGTCTTGACTGTTTTCTCAAATTAGTTTTTTCAGCTGTGTGCTGGTGGAAAAGTGTGACTTTAAAATTGATGTTTATCCACACAAGATTTTTTGAAAAAAATTTGCAAAAAGTGCAAGCATATTTGTTTGTGTTTTATAAGACTATAAAACAAACAAAACACTTTAGTTTACTTATAATACCAAATTTGAATTTTATATGGCACTTTTGATTTACTTTAAGTAATTAAATTATGTGAATAGATGGATGCATTTAAAGGACTTTGATGCCCTGTATAAAACAAGGGTTTAAAGGAGTATTAGATTATGACTATTAGATTAGATTATAAATGATTATTTTATAATGTGGAGATGCTATATAGACCTGTGACAACAAACAAAATAGAATCCTCCCAACATTTTTATTGGATGCATTTAAAGGAAAAAAATAATTTCATGCAATAGTACATTCCAAGGAAAATGCATGAATTCCATTATTTTAACAAGTTGGATATAAATCTCTTTTATGCCTAATACCAAGAAGGAATTCCATTTATTCCCTGAGTTATTCTCAGGTTCCAGGTATTCCCTCCTGTGGGACCAGCCACACGCCCGACCTGCCTCCTCAACCTCAGAATCTCTGTGGTACCGCATCCAGGTTCCAGAGACCTAATCTAGGTTGATTTATTGAGGTCACACTCACAGCACATGCAGCTCACGTCTGAGCTCGGCTTCCAGGAGCCCCTTGAGACCAGAGGCTCCAAGCCAATATGGCTGGTCGAACAGATTTGCTTGGCTGCTGTTTCGCTGTTAACAGAGAGAGGGCTGCACCTGCTTTCTGCTGCAGAACGCTATCAAATATATACTGATACAGGCTTCAGGACATGCTAGACTGACAATGCTTCTAAGGAAGTTTCATGGTTTGCATGCATGTTTCAAGGCATGTAAATATAATGTGGCGTGTGAGAAGAAGCATGTGACAGGATTGACATGCCCAAAGACACATCTGATCCCAGTCAGTGCTCACGTTTACATAAACACCCTACGGCGTTAGGCTGACTGAATAGCTGAATCAATTCTGCAGGACAGAAAATAAAAATTAATGTCGTTCAGTACATGCAATAAATGTAAATATATTTACATTTTAATTATTTAATACTTCACAACAGAAGCTTATGATTTTTATTGCATGAGGCTGAAATAAAATAAAAAAGACAAAGAAAGTTTAACCAGAAAATACCAGATTTGTTGGTATAATGACTTTGTATTACTCAGAGGTGTCTCTGGTGTATTTTAGAAGAGTTTATTAGACTGGGGCACAGTGGAAACTATAATAACTTAACTAGATAAATATTTAATCACCTTATAAATATATTTCAAGATAAACGATTTATTATTAAAAAGGATAACATGTTTCGACTATGGTGAATTGTAGGAGTTTTTATGAATCTAACAATCAGTTATGCTTAAAGTTAAAGTGTGTAAAATCTGAACCAAATAACGTCACCAAATAGAATAATGCAAAAATATTGAATGTTATCAAACGGATGTTCTGAACACTCCCCGTCTGCCACTGGACAAACAAACAGGTAGCCCCACCTCCAAACTCATGTCTTTGGTTGAGCCAATGTTGCTGTGTCGAGCCAAAGTCCCTTTCAAGGAAACTCTGTTCACTTTGCGGCCATATTTGCATTGCTTTTGGGGAATAATTTTGAGCATGCAAGACAAGGTCCTATAGTGGGGAAATCCTGAAATCTCAAAGACTGCTTGCCACACTCACATGTAAATAACATGACATGAACCACCCATAAACATTGTTTCTTATTCTCAAATAGTGTAAACAAAAAATAAATAAAATTAGGCTTATTTTTCAGGCTGGTCCTACCAAAGTGCATGTGAATTCCTAAGCACCCGTCTAAGGACAGGTATATGGCTTATATGGCAACTAGAGTTTCTAACAGCAGTTGCAGTGATGTACTTACATTACTAATTGACCATTGGCTCTTTTATTTAGAGACCGGGATTCATTTTGCCTTATTGCACTTTTTCCTATTGATATTTATATAATGCACCTTCCTGGTATTTCTAAAGTCTTTGGTCAAGCTGGACAGAATTTGCAGAGTAATGTTAAAAGTGCCACAGAAGCTACAGCGTTTACACTTTTCAAGCTGAATCATCCTACAAACTCTGGCTGCATATTAAAAACAGTACGCAAACATTAACATTTTTTAGCTTTAACATCATTTTCCCTCTGCATTACAGTTGCCTGCAGACTGAGGCACAGGTTGAAAGCTGACCTGTTGAGCTGACATGCTTTAGAAACACCTGCTCAGCGTGTGTATGTTTGCTGTACATGAACACATGTCTTGGCAACAGCTAACCAGAGCAGCAGCTGTACTGTCCATATTTTAACATGAACAGCACAGGAGTTCAGATGAAACAGACTGTATTGCCCTAGTGTTAAATATGGTGTCCATTCATGCATTCCTAGATGGCATATCCAGTTATATTTAACCAAAAAAAAAATTTCCAGTGCAAAAGAACTTATTTTTTTTCACAGTCTACTAAAATGCTCTTAACTAAAAATTTTCTTGAACTTGGCCTTTTTCCAGCTGTATACAATTTATATGCAGCTTTACTCAGAAATAGCATCATTCAACCTCAATCCAGGCTTTCTTAACTGTAATAGCCAGAGGGAGTTCAGGACCATGGACAGCAGCAGCACACTAGGTGATAAACAGCTATTCTCTAAACTTATATGTAAACAGCATTAGCATATTTTTTGAGGGCTTACATTGGAGCATTATGAATATCAGTTGTTGCTGTTGCACAATAACTCTGAACTTAGAAAAAGCCCCATAAGAGCAGGCATGAGAAATTAATTTAAAACCTAATATATTATCCATATTTAACAAATGGACACCCACACTCTGCATTCCATCAACAAACACCTTAACGCACTACTAGAGACTTGAAGGAGGGAAGGAAATAGCAATTTTTGTAAGAAAGATCAAAAAAAAAAAAAAACATTCGGAAAAAATGAAAATTCAATAATTACATATATTTCAGAATGAAATGCAGAAAGAAAGAAAGAAAAAAAGGACAAGCGTGCAAAGTATTGCAATGTTTATAAAGAAGCTCAGAAGACAAATTATATTTTCATAAACAAGACTGAAAGAAGTGAGTATTGCTAATTTTATAAAGAAACTCAGTAGACAAATCATATTATTTCAGACTGACAGATAGACACACAGACAGGTAGATAGAAAGAAAAACTGCAGAGTTTCAGAGTGACTGATGATGTGTCCCATAAACACCAGCAGGACACTGGTTCCATTATTAGAGAACAATTTTGTGATGTCGGTCCTGTCTAAATGGACTGGAAGGAGAACTCAATACCGACACTTAATGTGTTTAGACAGGTTCCTAATGGAGAAGAACGGCAGACGTCAGCAAAGCTCTGCTCAGGTTACAGTGCCAGTAAAATACATGCAACCCATTTAGCCAAACCTTCTTGATGCTTCAAGCAGGTCATGGAGAGGAAGCCAAAAACATTATATACTCAGCTAACAACACGGGGATGAAAAAAAGAACAAAACAATAAATTATCATCATCTTATGACAACATGGTCAAAATAGCCTCAGGCAGCACAGCACATTGATAAGGTGAGAGAAGAACATTCAGTAAGTGCAGAAAATGAGGAGCGACTTTAGGTGAAATGTGTTTCCACACTGAAAATGTCACCAACCACGGTCTTTTAAAGGTGATGTCACATCTCAGTGATGATTCACAAGTGAAAAAGTGTCAGATAATTTTAGAGAACTGAAGAAACCAACAGGGATAAAATCAGCTGAAGTACTCATCGCAGTGTATCTGAACTGAAAATGTTCTCCTAAATGCTTGGTTGAACTTGATATAAGATGCCCGTCTTCAGGAAAGGAATAAAGACAGACAGCTGGGAATAAAGTTCAACCGCAGTGAATAAATCTTCTGTCTTTTGGCACTTGTGTGTGTGGATATAATCCATTATACTGAGAAACGTATAGCTATAGCGCATGTCAGCATGAGGCTGATGAAGACAGTCCCAGTGTAAAGATACTGAACTCAAGTGGGCGATATTATATTACACGCACACACTTTTTCATAACCATTAATTAATACTCACTATATTGGTGAGTGGATCTGGAGAACTTGGCCTCAGTTTGCTTAATGTCAGTTCAATTAAACAATGCTAAATTTGGATCTGATGTTGCCTGGAATCCCATTTGAAATGTAACATTAACGTAATGATATATTTAATATGATCTATTATCTGTGTAAGTAATAAAACTGAACTGAAGATGCTGATGAGGTTGAAAAGCACGGCGACTGCTGCAGTGATGAAGCACCACATGTTAGTTCAGTTCACTAAAAAGTCTGAAATGACAGGCTAATGACTCATCACTATCGCTTCTCACTTTCAGTATTATTTTGGTAGCAAGCAACATGGGTGCACATTGGAAAGCCTGAATTAAAATAGAAGTCTCAAGGATCTAGTTATTATGCCACATATCATGATTTGAAAACTGGAATACTGATTTCCCATGAGTGCCACATTCCAAAAGTGTTGTCTCATTTTGGACTATGAATCCAGTTCTTTATGTAAAATCATTAAAAACTCAGTTGCACACCCAACTACACACATTCATACCCCATGATCAGGAATGATAAATTGATGTGAGTGTACTTTAATTCAGGTACTTTAATTCTGAATTTCCTCCCTGCCTGCCTCTTAAATGAGTCATTTATACAAATAATAAAATAAAATAATTAAAAATATATATTTATTTACAAGAATAGCTCAACCTGTTGAAATGTATCCAATGGAAACTAAAATAGATTTTTAAAGAATTTTTAGAAGATTTGAAATATAGCATATGAATTGTATAAAATACTTTTATGACACTACCGTCTATTTGTGATGATTTTTTAAAAATCCTTTTATAGTTTCACCTTAAGGAACAATGCTTTAAAAATCACAATACAATTTCACAATACTAAATAAATAACCCGTTGTTTTTTTTTTTTTTTTTTTTGTACAGCCAATGTGATGTGTGAATATAGTGAATGTAGGCACTGCGGTATGAGGAAGGTGACACTGAAGGAACAAAAGAGATCATTTGCATAAAAGGCAATTGTTCTCTGAGCACGTCTGGCATTTAGCTAGTGTAAAAATGACGATTTCATTTGTGCAGTGCTGTTGCACTTCACCTGAAACTAAATGCAAAATACTAATGTTGCTATACCATTACTAAACCCTACAAGCTGTTTAAAACACAAAGCATGTATCACATCACCAGCTGAATTATAACAGTACTGACCCTTCATTAAGCTCTTTCCACCTTAAGTTATTCTGCTAGCTCTGTCGAGCTTTCCGACAAACATACATTCTGCTGTCTGCATTGTTGAACTCAGGAATAAATGGATAAGTATTTAATAACCATGCCTGCTAATCATGAAAGTAAATGGTATAACAGAATAATAAGAATAATAACAGGACAATAGAATAAGTCCTAAAAATACAGTGCAAATGAAAATCCTTATTTCCCACACTGACCTAACTGACTGAAAAGCTTCACAGATACAGATCCGTTTCTCAGTACAAATACTGGATTGACTTAAAAGTCATTGTAAAGTACTGCAAGGCACATTGAAGTTATTTACACTACCATTCAAAAGATTGGACTGAGTAAGATTTTTATAAAATAAATTAATAATAAAATAAGATAATAAAACAAATTATATATTATTATTCAGCACGGAAGCCATTTGATAATAAGTGACAGTGACAACTTTTTTATAGTTCAAATAAATGCTGTTCTTTCAAGCTTTATTTTTCGAAGAATATAGGAATATTAAGCAGGCCAACTGTTTTCAACGTTGATAATTATTTAAATAATTATTTTTTATTTGATTTAAAATTGTAAGAATATTTTGACAATATTACTGTTTTATTATATTTTTGATCAAATAAATGCCTTGGTAAAAATAAAAAAATAAAAGAACCAAAACTGAACAAGAAAACATTCTACTCTGTGACCATATATTTTTGGGCTTACAATAATATTCTGAGTCATGCATCAGATATTTGCAAAGTAGTTCAGGCGACTAAAATCGAATTTTCTTAACCAGAATGTCAATATCTCTAACATCAACAACTAGAAATATTTAATCTTCTTAAAATCATATACAATCAAAACACTCAGTGAAATGAGAAGGAAATCTATAGCCAGTGCAAGAAAACCACATCTACCAGAAGCATTGGTATCTGACAGGTCCTTATTGTGAAATCACTGCCGGACAGAGATATCTAACCACTACTCATGACAATGACTGATGAAAGCAGAAATAAAACATCAAGCTCTTTTGCTGATCGGTGCATTACATTGTAAAATTTAATAAAGTAAGTAAATTTTGCTCATAACATCCATCTTATGCAAAGTTACCTGGCCATATTGATAGCACAAATGTGTCTTTGACAACATAAATCGTTTTCACAGCATCTGATTATGCAGTGTCTGACTGAAGAAACTGCGCAAAAATTACATTTCATCTGTAACTGCCAAAAATGCATTATTTAGCATTAATAATCCTTTATGTCAAATATACAGGCAAGTAAAGGATTGCACACATATCACATGTTAAAGGCTTGTTATCAATGAATTTTCATGCTAGTCTATTCAGCTGAACTACTGAACAAGACTGGAGTAGAGAATACAATTTCCTAATGAGAAACATCTTATATATTCCACCAAATCTAAAATAAGTACAAAGCAAGAATTCAATCTTCACACAAATACTGCCCTAGATAAGAGTTTTTCAGCTCTCTTTAGAAATATATGAGAACAAATGAGACACTTAGGAGAACACGGGGCTTTATGCTGCTGTAGATGTGTGTAACATAAAGGATCAAATAAATCAGTCATGAAAAAAACTGTAATAAAGGAATTGTTTCAATTAGTGTTATTTCAAATTATTTGAGAGAACAAAATATCTTATTTAATCCTTTCCTTAAAAAAAGATGAAAATCACTGAGATTTTGCCATAACTTACTGAAAAGCATGTTTCAGTAAAGAGAAGTTTACTTAAAAGAGGTAAAAATATCCAATTCAAGACAAATATCTTTCTTGTACGTCAGATCTGGTCAATGAATGGTCTATCCAAATCACAAAAAAATCAGTTCTCAAGGTCATTTCACTGATTCAATGATCAACAACATACCTCAATGTGGTTATCACTGAATAACAACTTTGAAACTACACTCTGTTCATCACACAAAGCTATCGTTTAGTTTAGGATGACTCTGAATATATAAGACGGACCACATTTATGATACTGTTATGGTGCTTGTTCGTAATTTTTTGAAGCGTGAAAGCTCCAGTGCTCATATCAGGTCAAATTCTTTTGTGTTCCATGGGAGAAAATCATAGAAGTTTGATAAGACATGAGAGTGACATGATGACAGAATTTTCATTTTTCAAATCTCTGAGCTTTCCAAATACGATGCATTGCCTAAACATATTTTTTTTATCATATATTTTCCTATGAGTTTCAGTGAGAATGTTTCCAGATCCAGCATATCATATGATTTCTCAACAAACTCTTGCATGAAATATCTGAAAAAAAGAAAGAAATAATTTGAAGTATTCCGAACCACAGAAACAAAGCTGGTTGTTCATCTGCTCAAGATCCAAAGACGGTCACAAGCCTGCACCGCTGGCATCACGAGAATCATGATGTCTGTTCGGTGAAGAACGATTCTTTCCAGTGTAAGTGTGACTGAACAATATAAGAGCGACAGTGTAGTGACTGCTGCATCATTACATATTACAAAACACAGAGGACACACTACACATTCTGTTTCAGCATGAGACATTCAGACTGCTCGTGGACAGCTGTGCCATGGGCTTTACATAAATTAAGGGTATGAAGGCAGAGAATATCAACTGGTACAAACTCACAAAAAGTCACAGTCACTGTTGAATTTAAAGCAGCTTTTGCAAAGTTCACAGTCATTGATAACACAGTGAGTATTGTCATGTGAAATGTCTGACAACCATACACGTTATTACTAAAGACAACTCGTGATAAACACACTGTCTACTTCGTATGCCAACTTCCTTTTTCCTGTTAGTCATCCTGTTATGACATAAAGATTAAAAATAGACAGGGATGATAAAATGACAACGCATGTTTAAGTATGGTTTCATGTGTGTGTTTTTGAGAGGTAGAGGGGATAAATATAAAAACTTAAAGCTACAGTCCCTCTGGGATGAGAAATTGCTCTTTGCCTTCATTACAGGGCCATGGTATACATCTTCATTTCTCTCAGCTTACACTCTCAAACAATTCCTTCTCAATTCAATCTTACCTGCTCTTTTTACAAGACATATGGTTTTATACCAAAGCAGCTTTACAAAGAATAATGGCTTGCAACCTTTAATGATTGAGACAAAGGCAAAAATTAAGATGATTAGATAGAATGAGCAAGAAACCTTGGCAGGAACTAAGACTCAGCTGGGGGGTCATCGTCATCTGGCGAGCAAAAACTGAAACTTCCTGTAAACCCTTTTCATTTACTCCTTTGCTTTATCTTTGTGCATGTGCAAAAAGGAATTATCTTCAAATTCTATACTGTTTCAATATGATATATTGAAACCACATTTATTTTTTGTCCTAGGGTTAGGGTTATCTCTAAATCAAGAGTGTGAAGACATAAAAAGCATAAAAAAACAGGGTTGCTTGTAAGTTCTGAGATCAACTGTATAGATGACAGTGAGCTTTGATATTTTAAATGAGCATCTGCTGCACAAATGCTACACCCCCTTTAAAATGAGCAACATTCCTTATCTGCATTTTTCCTCAGTCTCATGAGGAGTTAAGAGGCTAAAGTCAAGAATGTTTTAATGCCAAGGATCCCACTGAGAATGTCACCCTCCTATGTTTTAAAGGCAGCTATATATCTATAAGGCATGTGAAAAATAGTGTGCAAGATATTATCATTAAAACATTCATTAATAATGATATAATATTAATATATTGCCATAATTGAAATAATTATAATTGAATTTTCATTATAATTATTATTATTGAATTATTGAACATATTTACTAAAAAGATACATACTAAAAGACCTGTCTGTGAGTTTTTGCCCCTGTGACCCAGTTTCTGTGTCCGTGGTTTGTTAATTTAATTCCTGGTCTGTTTCTTTCCCATGTGTTCCATGTCCCTGTTAATTTAGTCATTCCATACACCTGTGTTTCTCACATTATTGTGCCTGTATAAGTCCATGTCCTTTCTGTTCAGTTTTGTTGGGTCTACCAGTTACATATGTGTGTCTTCCTAAAAATAACAAATGTAACTGTGTCTCTAATATTTTCTAATATATACATATATATAAATATAAATATATATAACTGCTATGGAAGCAAAAACCTATGCTCCATGAAAACTTTATCATTAAATTTTTTCTTCTAACTAACATTATTAATATAATGGAATAAAGGTTTCCTGTATCAAAACTACCTCAACCACTATTAAAACCCAAAATATTTAAAAACTACAACTCTGTAGTGCAAACTATTCTGACAGCCTACACTTGACCACATTGGCCAGTTCTAGCCTAAACTTGAATTTACCGAAAGTCTTAACTAGTCTAAACTAGCTGCCCATCCTGAAGGATGGCTGTTGAAGCTAGCCAGGGCTTTGACTAAGACAGCATAAGGTCTGGTCCACGCTGCAGCTTATTTAAGCCAACAACGGCCCAGTTAGATAGGAAAAGATTTAACTGAAATGTAATGTGCCATTTAGGGATCATTTAATTTATCTTAACTTCTATATAGCAAAGTAATAGAATGAAATGTAACTGTGAGGAATTACTGCAAACGGTTGTTCAGAAAATGTGTAATCAGAGTAATCATAATTCAGTCAGCCAATCAGACTGAACCTTGCCAGACTGAGAAAGTAGTATTTTCCACTTTTGTGTGTAATAAGCACCAGACAGTCAGTGAACAGACTGTGGGCGGTCTGTGGGTGATTAAGACGACTTCTAACCTAAACCAACTGAACATCCAGAAGGCTGCCTGCCTGTCACAGCCAGGAAAAGCATCACCGTGAACTTACTGAAGCCTGCCACAGCCAGGATGAGCGTCACCACAATGGAGATCCATGACACCCACAAAGCTTTCTTCCTGTAACTCTGAGCTTCATGAGGCTTCAGGCGCATGCTGCTCTCCAAGAGGCCTGTCAAAAGAGTAAATAAAACACTGGTCAAAGGCCATACAATTAAATCAAGTGCACTAGGAGAACAGACAACAAGAGCTGATTATTTACTCACTGGACCATGACAGGCATTGAGCCTGAGGTGGGTAGCAATGTTAAAGAGCTTTATGTCAGACACAAAGATGAGCAGAAATGAATCTACACTGTCAGAGGGGCATTGACGTGTTTAATTAGCAGAGCAAAATGGTTTCAACAAGATTTAGGTGCCACTAATAAATTATGTGTATCATGTATTGAGTCACAAAGGATATGACTTTAAAAGCTGTTAGCTAGCAGCCCTAGGAGATATTTAGCTATTGGAAAATCCACCTCAGAGTGAAATAAAAGAGTAAATTAAACATATTAAAATGTATTTGTGACTTTATATATCACAATAAATTTATATCTTGCCGTTTGACTTTCCACACAATGTACAGTATCATTCAAAAGTTTGTTTTTGTTTTTGACATAAGTATTTTATGCTCACAAAGGTGTTCATTTGATCAAAAATACACAAAAAGACTAATATCACAAAATATACTACAATTTAAGATAAGATTTGGTTGGCTGCAGTTCTAAATATGGTTTGCTTTGAAATTAATTTTATTCCTGCGAATGCAAAGCTGAATTTTCAGCATCATTCCTTAAAGAACAGCCTTTATTCAAAACAGAAAACCTTTTGTAATATTATAAATGTTTTTACTGTCACTTTTGATCAATTTAACGCATCTTTGCTGAGTAAATTTTAAAAAATCTAACTGACCCCAACTTTTTTAAACCATATAATATTTCACTCTGAGGTAGAAACATCCTTGACAGAGGAGACTATGTGGGTGTCCCTCAACAGAGTCTTTATCAAGGCATTATTAGAGATAAATTCTACACCACAGGTCACAAATTAAATCCGCAAGTGTAATTATGAACAAGACTAGATGAACAGAATCAGCAGAACCTGTTGAGTGTCTATTGTGTAGCATCCAAGCAATGTTCATATTGTGCTGTGTTTGCCAAAGACGTGAAATTCAAATATGCCTCTGTCATCTGTTTAAAATGAATGGCAGCTATGTCATGGTGACAGTGGGTGGCTGTGTATATCTTCCCCCACGCTCATCAAACTGATCTGTCGGCCTGTGGAAGTCACATGCTGAGGGTTATAATGAGCACAGAGTCAACAGGTGGTCAGTCAGTGTGATTGCAAGAGCTGAAAACAGAGCTGGGGAATGTGGCCACTCACATGATTCATTTCATCGGTCAAGATCGTGAGCATGATTTGCTATCACACAAATGTAACCCATAAGTTCCAAACTATTTCATTTCTGAACAAAAGCACACTCCAGTCAAGCTGAACTTTATTCATCCAGATCTGTTACAAAAACCTTAACACACAGTGAGTTTGCTCAGTTTGTACTAACCCTAACCCTAACCCTAACTTTACCATGCAAACTCTAGACTACAGGCACATAAAATGAGCCGAAACTCAACATAAATGTCTTGCCCCCACTCCGTCTGTCTGCTAATCATGTGGAAGCAGGACATCCACATGACCCAGCATTTCTTCCATGCTTAATAGGGTTTGCATGAAAGCGAGGGAAACATTCCTCTTAATGGCTTAAAGAACATCGGCTAAAAGATTTGCCTTTTCTTTAACTTGTAGGAAAAGCTGTAAGTGGAATTAAGCCACTTTGGCATTAATGATGTAACTTAGAAATACAGGATATTTTTCTCTTTAAAACATATGCATTATTTGGGACAAGGCAGCTGCATGTCCAAATTAAATTAATAAATATATAAAAATGCTTTATTTTGTTTAATAATCAACTGCAACTACCCTTTTGTACCACAAAAAATCTTTTTTTTTTTTTTTTTAAGTCAAAGACAGCAGTGCCAATTGGCCATGGCAGCCTGAAGTTTATACTTGCTTTATGTGCCAAGAATTTACTGAAGGCAATAAATGCCAGTTTTATTCTAAACTATCTGTCCATTCTTTTGGCTGACACTGCTGGTAACTGCAATTCTTTTAAAATTACTAACCACAGACTGTATTATATTATGTGCCAGTTAGGGTGGGGTTTATCTGAAGTACATTATACCAAAATAGTAGACTATCATGAATTTTCAAAATACATAAATAATCCAAGCACTCAGAATGTAAACAACAGACTGCTATTTTTAACTAAAACTCCTGTTTCTGCTACATCGTTAATTTGTGTTTATTCTCATTCTAATGCCCCCACAATTTCACCAGTGGAGAACTGAAGGGTCTTATGAATTATTCAGCGGCTCAAACTGATTGCACAAGAGGGTGCTACATCATACAGCCACACTCAGATCCAGCAGGTGCAGAGAATGCTGCTTCTAGAGCAGAAGTTCTGATATGAGATCAGATGCTCCTCTAAACAGCTCACCTGGAGGTGCGAGTCAGATTCAGTTTGAGTACTAGCAGACACAAAGTTTCTAGTCTTTTACAGTGGGGGCATAACCATCATGGCCAGATTGTAAACTATAACATCTGTTCCCTCCAAATGGTAAGAGTCTTGTTTTGCAATCATGTACAGGTTAATAAGAGCTTATGAATGTCTAAGTCGACTGCAACTGAAAAAGATTGTCCAATAATTGTCACATATTTAATTAAAACACACAGACTCACACACACACGTTTGTTTTTGTGAAAAGTGGGGATATCCCATAGTCGTAATGGTTTTTATAATGTAGAAACTGTATATTCTATCGCCCTTCACCAACCCTACAGCTAACCCTAACCCTCACAGGAAACTTAGTGCATTTTTACTTTCTCAAAAAAACTCATTCTTTATGGTTTATAAGTGTTTTGAAAAATGTCATACCCATGTCATTATACAAAGTTGTGTTCTGATATGTCACAAAAACACACACACACACACACACAGACACACACACTATTCCAATGGTAATAGACTGGAGAAAATCGCTCCGAATACACACATGCAGAGTCAGACTGCTGACAGCAATGTTGACTTTATATAGTAACAATGTTAATGATAATAACATATAAACAATATGTGATACCATCGCAGAATCACAAAACAATCTTTTTTTCTTCTTTTTTCTTCTTTTTTTTCAAACATGAAACACCGCTCTGTGGTGAAGCAGAATCAATGCGACATACAGAGAGCGACGTGACGAAACTGAAATGAAACAAATGAAGCTGCTCCATTGAAACAAAATATTTGATATAATAAACAATGTCCATCTATTCATCTAAAATCTAAATGTATTTTGTTAAATTATACTCCTAAAAATGTGCAACTCAAGAAAGGCTGTTTAGTCTCTGGTCTGTTTCTTAACTTAAACTGTGTGTTTTGTGCTCACCTGAATTATTAATAGCTTCTAGAGCGCCTGCGTGCGCCACTGAACTGCAACCTTCTCCTGCATTTTAGTCTTATTCACAACATACCCCAAATAAATTACTTTGAAGAAGTACATTGTGTTTTAAGTGCATTTCAGAAACAACTATAGGAAAAGTACAGCTAGATCTGTTGTATGTTAAAGAGATGAGGTGTGTTTACCTTGGCCCTCAACGCTATCTGTGATTTTCATCTCCTGGTCCCGGTCCACATCGAAAGGATCGTCCTGGCTCCCTCTTTTGGGTAGGTTCGGATCCTGGGCAACGGCGCATTGTCCGTTTCGTACAGCCGACGGGTCCACAATAGTCGGATTGGGAACAGGGCACGGATCAGAAGTGGTACTGTCTGTCATGTTTGTTTGCTTTCTT
Source organism: Carassius auratus (assembly GCF_003368295.1). Classification (NCBI taxonomy): domain Eukaryota; kingdom Metazoa; phylum Chordata; class Actinopteri; order Cypriniformes; family Cyprinidae; genus Carassius; species Carassius auratus. The sequence continues at coordinate 16,332,455 of NC_039276.1, forward strand.
CTTTTCTGAAATCAAATGAAGCACTCAATATATGATATCTCCCGTCGAACCGCGACGCGCAGCCATCCAGTGGCAGCATTAAGGGTAGCGGAGCAGAGATGCGGAGATAAACGCAATCTGCCCAGCATCAGCAACGGACCCCCACCCAACTCCACCCTCCCACCGAGAACAACTCCAATCCGAGCGCAAGAACTGCAGCCAACCAAACTGTAATTTGACATGGGGATGAGTCGATAGTGTCGCTTTCTAGTTTCAACATATCTTGACTTTTGCACATCATCTGATCTTAGGCGATAAAGCACAGTGCTGCCTTAAGAAACGATCTTGTCAGGTGTCAAAGTCATTTCACAAATAGCTGTCCTTCAGTCAGATGACAAATTTAACCCAAAATGGGTTTGGTCACATATATGAGTTAACCAAAAAAAAAGCTGCTTGGTTTTGAAAGTGGTTTCTGTGTGAAGGGTGATATCTCTAAACTACTGATAATGGAAAGGGGCCTTTTTTTTGCCCAAAATTTAAATTTCATTAAAGTGGTCGCGCTTATTGGCTATTGATTCAACTTCCAAAACAATCAAATATAACGAATTAAGCCACATCCCCTGCTCAAACATTTCTGAAATCTTTTTGGCTCATGATCCAGTCCGGGGTTTCCATTTCCTCACTAGATAAAGAAACCCGCTTCGAGTGATCATCAGCATGGTTCGAGAGATTTTTGGCGTTCCATCATCGCACATAACATAACTTTTGTTAACTCTACAAGTAAACCCACTCCACCAGCGTATTACTTCATTCTATCTAGAGCTAAAGCAAACTGAAATTCACAAACAGAATTGGATGCGCGCAGGTTTATCTACGCATAGCCTACGAGGGTCGGTCTTACGAAAATTTTAGATTTTATTATTTTTTTGACTAAGAATTGAACCAGCCCAATTAATGATGCCCCTTATGCTCTCTCTCTTTCTCTCTCTCTCTCTCTCTCTCTCTCTCAAACGAAAAAAGATGTGCATAGACTAAATAAAATTTAATTAAGCCGTTTTCTTAAAAGTAACATTTTTCTGTTACGTTAACTGATTTATCTCTATTTATAGTTTACATATTTTAAGATTCCCGCCTGTAGCGTCTGGCGCCCTGCCTGCAGCAACCGCTAGAGGACACTGTTGTGCAGGATGTGAAGTAAATAGAGGCGATCAAGGCAGATATTTCCTGAATTCGTTGAAACACCCGTCAAAATATTTATTACCAGCAGCGGTCTCTTCTTGTACATTTTTAAACCTTATTTTTGCGTTTATTCTTTTTTTTTACCAATGGTTTTAACCAAAAGTCTTCCATTGCATAAGTTACAAATACGTACTTTTGTTCAGTCAATTCATAAAAATGTATACGAATTCATGCAGACTAGTCACAAAAAAAAAACTAGTACTGCTTGGTGTGCCTCTTCTCAGGGGGTTTTCATTGGGCCATTTCAAAAGACAGGACGGGGTTGGAATGTTTGTTTTCTGTTTCACACACTGCTGAACATTAACAACTGCAGGAGGGGTGAACATTACATTAACAAGTCTGTCAAATCTTCAGGGCAACTATTTGAGCTCTTAATGTCAGCAGCATGAAGATTGATATTCATAATCATATTTTACCAAAAGAATGGCCCGACCTGAAACAGGTAGGTTGCTTAAGATATGAACGTTTTCTTTAAATAATGTGTCATCATAGGTAACCCAAGATTACCTGGTTTATATTTGTCAGCATTTTTACATTGTTTCACTTGGACATTGCCTTGCTGATATAAACAGGCTAGGAAATTGGATTTTGATGTATTTCGGTCAGCTGTACATTTGTACTCTTTTCCCCAGCATTTAATATACAGAAAATGTCTAAATATAAAGAAAAATCTGCATGTCCGGTTTTAGATTATCAGATGTAGATGTTAACGGCTAAACCAAAAATGGTCTTTTCAGTGCTAAAAGTGTTCAACAAGACACTATAGCTACTTCAGGTTAACTCTTAAAATGTGTACATCTGTTAAACATTAATGAAAGGGTTTGATCACCAACCCTGACCTTTATTGCTTGCTTATCTGAGCGAGCTGAGGAAGACTCTATCAATCATTTCTCGTGTCTCAGCATGCAAATAAAATAAGTTTATTTAACATTAAAGTATATAAATTTATTTATTTATATTGCCGTAGTAAAAGTGTAATGTTATAATGTAAAATGACATCTTAAAATTCACCTTAGCGTTCTCTTCATGTTTCACAGAGATATGGATATGGTGGATTCATTCAGCTCCACCATCACTGCAAAGTAAGTTTAACAATCTAATACACCCTTTACACACCTGATCATTGCTCATGGAGAAAATCAGCTGAGTCTGCAATTTAGTGTGACGATGGTGGAAGAACACCAGCTGGGCGGAAAGGGTTCTGCATGCTTGGCATTAGATCTACAGTAGCTGGCATGATCTCTCTCAAGCTCTTCCAGAGAGAAAGTGTGAGTGTGTGAGAGTATGTTACGACCCCCATGAGGAATGAGCGGGCAGCAGAGACAGATCTGATCCTCCACTCAGAGCAGGAGGATGCTAAAGCACCTGCTAGCCTCTACCTGCAGTCCTTGAGAGTAATTGGATTGTTCTGTACTGCACTTTAGCTTGTGTCTCAGGTGGTTTCTGGTCTACTCAGATGCTCAGCTTATTCTGTTCTTTGGTGCAACAGGAAGAACTCTACAACAGAAACACTCAAACATACGAATAATGCACTGCTCATTAAAACATTTTGCTGTGAGTCCCTGTAGCAGCCCAGTTTTTTGCATTAATTCTTCGTCAGGCTCCACTGCTTTTCTATTCAAACCAAATGAGCAAGACTTCTAAGAAAGCACACATTCTTGAGAATATCGTCAGGATACTCAGGAGCGCTTGTGTGTGTGGAAAAAGAGGACAGCAGGCCTTCCCTACACTCCCTGTCTGAGCAGCTGTAGAGCTCCACATGGGGTTTAGCTTCAGTAAAATATCAGATTGAAATGTTCACCTTGAGCACAACGATAGGACTGCTGCATATATAAACACACCCACACAGACTTCAGCTGTGCCTAATACATAATTTACCTTATAATAAGTAAACAGGAAGATAGACTGAATGACTGCAATAAAGATAATTGTAACAAATATTTTCATCATAATTTACCACTCTGAAATTAAATTCGTATTCTCTGAACTGCAGATGAACATTGATTGCTGATGTAAAATGTGCTTGTCATGCTAAAAACTTTGCACCTCCTTTCGATCTAAGGTCCACTCACTCCATCGAGGAACTGTATTTATTTGACCTTGCTCTCCACTGCCACCAAGTGGTTGAAAACACAATTTGTCATGTGGCTGCATTTTTCATGTAAAAAACACAACAACAAAAAAACACCATGGGTTTGTGTGTACCAGGGTGAAGCTAAAATGATGAAGGATGGAAAATTGTTCAGAGTTATTCAGGAGAACTGCTGGGATGCGGAGGCTCGGATCCGGGATATGGACAAACATGGTAAAGACAGTACATCAGTAGCTATTTCTCAAGGAAAATGTTTTGTGGTTTTGTTTTCAGATAATCATTTATCTAATAAATAAACAAGTTTTACATTTAAAATTCTTATTTAAATTATTTGTATATTATCTGCAGACCAGTTCAATTTTATTTAATTGTTATATATTTATTACAGAGATTTGTTTTCATTTTTCAGGGGTGACAGTACAGGCTCTTTCCACTGTGCCTGTGATGTTCAGTTACTGGGTAAGGTGTAACATGAAAATTAAAATGAGAATTTAAGTGACACTCTCAGTCACTCTCAGAAATAAATGGGACAGTTTTTCATTGTGTTGGTCAAATGGTTCTAATATATACACTTTAGAGACCTTAAGGTATACTGGTACTGGTACCTTACGGTGCTATATATAGACACTCACCAGTTTTACCTCAATATTCTTTTTGATGTTCCACTGCATTTCTTAAGGCCAAACCCCATGACACTCTGGACCTGTGTGGGATATTGAATGATGATCTGGCTGCTACAGTGAAGCAATATCCAAAGCGTTTCGTTGGGCTGGGTACTCTGCCCATGCAGGCCCCTGATCTGGCAGTACAGGAGATGAGACGGTGTGTGAATCAGCTCAGATTCCCTGGAGTGCAAATTGGCTCTCATATAAACACATGGGACCTCAATGCTCCAGAGCTATATCCTGTTTATGCTGTAAGTCCATTTGTTTTTAGTAAACCATCCCACAGTCACACTAAAGTATTTGGTCTCTTTTTCAAGTAATCATTCAGCTTTGTGTTAGTTTGTAAGGCATTTTAAACCAGAAATATTATTATCAATATTTTGCCTCTTACTACAGGCCGCTGAGGAACTCAACTGCTCAATATTTGTGCATCCATGGGACATGCAAACAGATGGTAGAATGGCAAAATACTGGCTGCCCTGGTTAGTTGGTGGGTTTGACTGAATGTCTTGCATGTGATATCCAACAGCTTTATATATTTAATATCAGATTCTGATTAGTAAATTACACATCTGATTGCAATTTTTTTTATTAATATACACTTTTATGTCATGTTTTTAAATACTTTTGTGTTTTTGTGGAAAATTTGTATTGTACAGTATGTCATAATCTTTGTTTGGCTCCACTTTTTGACAGGTATGCCAGCAGAGACTACAATGGCAATTTGTTCCATGATTTTTGGAGGTGTTTTTGAAAGATTTCCCAAACTTAAGGTCTGCTTTGCTCATGGAGGTAAAAATATTCATATTATTTTTTAGATAATAAAGGTAGCATTTTTGTGGAGAGCAATACAACGTTAGAAATAACCTTGAAATATGATGATTTTTTTTTTTGAGAGATGTGGGATGATTTGTCTTGAGGGATTTGTCTTGAGGGATGTGGTATCACACTTTGGGTTCTAGGTGGTGCTTTCCCATACACTATCGGCAGAATTGAGCATGGCTTTAAAGTGAGACCTGATCTTTGTGCGATCGACAACCAGATCAACCCACGCAAATACTCAGGATCTTTCTATACCGATTCTCTAGTGCATGATCCACTTTCACTGAAGTTATTAATGGAAGTCATAGGAAAGGTAGTTATTTTAATTTGTATATCAACAGTATATATAATGAGCTACCTAATTGAACTCTAAGTGATGAAATAGCAAATCTAGATGTTTCATGTGCAGCAACTTTCTGTTCTGGTAATAAAAAGTGTGCAGCAATATATGTACAGTCTTGTTCAAAATAATAGCAGTACAATGTGACTAACCAGAATAATCAAGGTTTTTAGTATATTTTTTATTGCTACGTGGCAAACAAGTTACCAGTAGGTTCAGTAGATTGTCAGAAAACAAACAAGACCCAGCATTCATGATATGCACGCTCTTAAGGCTGTGCAATTGGGCAATTCGTTGAAAGGGGTGTGTTCAAAAAAATAGCAGTGTCTACCTTTGACTGTACAAACTCAAAACTATTTTGTACAAACATTTTTTTTTCTGGGATTTAGCAATCCTGTGAATCACTAAACTAATATTTAGTTGTATGACCACAGTTTTTTAAAACTGCTTGACATCTGTGTGGCATGGAGTCAACCAACTTGTGGCACCTCTCAGCTGTTATTCCACTCCATGGTTCTTTAACAACATTCCACAATTCATTCACATTTCTTGGTTTTGCTTCAGAAACAGCATTTTTGATATCACCCCACAAGTTCTCAATTGGATTAAGGTCTGGAGATTGGGCTGGCCACTCCATAACATTAATTTTGTTGGTTTGGAACCAAGACTTTGCCCGTTTACTAGTGTGTTTTGGGTCATTGTCTTGTTGAAACAACCATTTCAAGGGCATGTCCTCTTCAGCATAGGGCAACATGACCTCTTCAAGTATTTTAACATATGCAAACTGATCCATGATCCCTGGTATGCGATAAATAGGCCCAACACCATAGTAGGAGAAACATGCCCATTTCATGATGCTTGCACCTCCATGCTTCACTGTCTTCACTGTGTACTGTGGCTTGAATTCAGAGTTTGGGGGTCGTCTCACAAACTGCCTGTGGCCCTTGGACCCAAAAAGAACAATTTTACTCTCATCAGTCCACAAAATGTTCCTCCATTTCTCTTTAGGCCAGTTGATGTGTTCTTTGGCAAATTGTAACCTCTTCTGCACATGCCTTTTTTTTAACAGAGGGACTTTGCGGGGGATTCTTGAAAATAGATTAGCTTCACACAGACGTCTTCTAACTGTCACAGTACTTACAGGTAACTCCAGACTGTCTTTGATCATCCTGGAGGTGATCATTTGCTGAGCCTTTGCCATTCTGGTTATTCTTCTATCCATTTTGATGGTTGTCTTCAGTTTTCTTCCACGTCTCTCTGGTTTTGCTCTCCATTTTAAGGCATTGGAGATCATTTTAGCTGAACAGCCTATCATTTTTTGCACCTCTTTATAGGTTTTCCCCTCTCTAATCAACTTTTTAATCAAAGTACGCTGTTCTTCTGAACAATGTCTTGAACGACCCATTTTCCTCAGCTTTCAAATGCATGTTCAACAAGTGTTGGCTTCATCCTTAAATAGGGGCCACCTGATTCACACCTGTTTCTTCACAAAATTGATGACCTCAGTGATTGAATGCCACACTGCTATTTTTTTGAACACACCCCTTTCAACTAATTCAACTAATTGCCCAATTGCACAGCCTTAAGAGCGTGCATATCATGAATGCTGGGTCTCATTTGTTTTCTGAGAATCTACTGAACCTACTGGTAACTTGTTTGCCACGTAGCAATAAAAAAATATACGAAAAACCTTGATTATTCTGGTTAGTCACATTGTACTGCTATTATTTTGAACAAGACTGTAAATACATCTCTGAGAATTTTCAAATATTTTTGGTATTGTGATTTTTGCAGGATAAAGTGATGCTAGGCACAGATTACCCATTTCCACTGGGGGAACTGGAGCCAGGTGCACTGATTGAATCCATGGATGAGTTTGATAGTTTGCTAAAGGTAAGATCTATCTATCTGAACACAGGTTTTATTTTAAACATCAAATTGCAAATACACTGTGCTTGTCACTTTACAGCTTATCATTATTTTACCCTTTTGTTTAGGATAAACTGCTTGCTGGGAATGCTCTGGAATTTTTAGGACTGTCAAGAAAACAGTTTGAGTGACTGATCCCTCAGTGTGTCACAAGTTATCAGAGAACTGGATCATGAGAACTAAACCTTACTTGATTTGTACTTTTTATTATTATTATTGATTTATATTCAATTAAGGATGACACCCTTCTGTCTATTTTTATTTTATTTTCAGATTCTAATTTTGAATCTTGTGTTAGACAATCAGATCTACAGTTCTCTAAAAAATGTTTTCTTTCCCATTAAAAAAAGAAAAGGTTTGTTAAATGGTTACAAATAATTGTTTAAAATAATTATTTTAAATTATAATTATGGCATTAAGTTAATTTGTTAAACCACAAATAATATGCTATATTTTATTCATACACCTACAAATAAACATCTGCCAGGTGATACAAAAATATGATGTTTGCTTTTAATAATTAACTCAAAAGGATTTCAATAAAACATTAAAGTATTACTCAAAGCAACTGGTATTTGTACACGCATAACATTCTAAAATTCTCCTTCATACTAAACAATATAAGCGAAGAAAGCTATGAGCGAAATTAAACTACAGTTCCCAGCAGAACCATATTGTAGGACGTACGTCAAGAACGTTGCTCCGCACGTGCGTGACGTATGTGAAAATCCGAGACGCTCGTTCTCTCTTTTCTGTTCATCTGCTGGACGGTAATGGCGGAGTACCGGGGATCATCGTCCAAATGGGTTTTTACCCGGGAACAGCTCGAAAACACCCCGTCGCGCCGCAGCGGAGTGGAGCCAGACAGCGAACTGTCGTATCGACAGCAAGCCGCGAATCTTATTAAGGACATGGGCCGGAAACTAAATGTGTATCCTTCAGACGCACACATCAACAACAGGCCCGTTTCTGTCTCTCTGTGACTCTTTGTGTTGCCTTCACAATTTCTATCACTTTTGCGTACCACTTATATCTGTAAGAACTGTGAACTCGGCTGAAATTATTTGAGGTTGTCAATTAAACCCCCTCGTGTTAGCAGCGCGCACATGTCTCGGACAGGCGCTTACTGATTAATGTTAATGTTCTACAAATGATTAACGTGCAATTTGTATATGTACGAGCTATCTATCTAGTCTGTCTTATATATATAACATAATAATGAGCTGGTTGTGCCATGGATTTATGTTGAAGTCACTCGGGCGTGTGTGACAGCACGCAGCTCCCGCGCATCTCACGGCGTGCGCCGGTTACCGTAAATATTAAAAACCCTGTCAGGATATGAATTGTGTAATTGTTTTAAATTATATAACGTAGACTAACCATGTTCCGTACACTTTTCGCTATTCACCGCATGCCAGTGACCACTCCTCCGGTGTTGAAAGACAGACAAGCATGCTTGTATGCTAATTCCCCGGGGGAATACCCATAGACGTCATATGATGTCTATGGGAATACCCATAGAGTGCCGAAGTTATGACGTCACTTTGTAGGCCAACCCGGAAGTTAGCGGCGCATGGGTTCCCTCGATCGAAAAGCCATGCATTTTTCACATAGACTTTTGAAGAATCGCAAAAAATAAGATCGGTGTTCAACAAAGAGTTATGACCCTTACACGTTTTGTCTATCAAGATAATCTTAACAAATTACTCCAAAATGTATACATTTTGAAGCTTAAATAAAACCGTCAGATAGAAAATGCTAATGGTAGGCTATAAACGGACTACAGCACACCATGGTCGCGGATTAACGTCATCATCAAACTTCCTCAAATTTTATTTACAAAAAACACGCTCGCTCATTATGATCTGCGCTGTGTATGAACACTTAACCACGTTTCCATGAGAATATTGCCTATTGTTTTTTGTTTTGTTTTTTAATGTTAGAAACTAATTTAATGTATAACTCTCTGAGACTTTTTTAAAATCTTTTGTTAATGTTTTATTTTTCGTTCATTATTTTGTTATTTAATATAAACTTTAACATTATTTTCTTTGTGATTAAGATTATTATGCCTTATCATTGTGCCCCAAATAAAGTGTAACGATTATCTAAAACTAGGGAGGGATAACGTTAGATGAGTTATAATAGTATGAATGTATTTAACATAACTATACACACAATCTCTGAACAAGCATAACACGGTTAAATTCCAAACATTTAATATAATAGTTGTATATAATTACATATGTTGAATTTAAAGAGAATTGTCCAATAGCATAATAATATAATATAAATAAACCATATATGTTCCCTGAATAAACCATATATACATTTTCTATATATTTTTACCTGGTAATCCACAAGCACCAATGTGAGAACTAGTGCAGTAAATTTTATCTCACATTCACATTACTGTGAGCTGACTGGACTGTAGTTACAATAGTATACAAGTAGTATACAATAGTTTAACATTTAATTTTTGGTATTTGTCAAGACAGGCGACTTACAGTGCATTCAGGCTATACATATCAGCATGTTCTCTGGGAATTTAACTCGCAACCTTTTGCACAGTTAATAAAATGCTCTAATAACTGAGCCACAGATTCCTTAAAGCAAGAGTTGTAGTAAACATCTTTATTTTCATAAAATAAGTAAACTGAAAAAAAACTATATACTAATTGCAAAAACTCATAATTCACACCACAGGTCTCTACAGGGAAAGATGGCATTGTTGATACAATGGGTGGTTGAACATTTTTAGGCACATCAGCGCTATCCTGTCTCAGGGAGTATGAATGATCTTTCAAAATTTGTCCAGTGGGAACATTGTTTGTGGATAAAAAGAAAACAGGGACATTTTTTCCCCTGCAGGAAAATAACAGCTGCAGATGCGAGAATGGACACTGGGTTTCCGGTCAGCTCATCTAAGGATAAATTCAAAATAAGTAATGTTAGTTTTATGGAAGTTACACCTTTACAGATTAAAATTACAAAGTGGGGTGGGGGAAAAATCACACAATAAAATATTTGTATTATATTAGAATGGAGTTTTTCAGCATTTACAGACATCTTCATTGATCGGTCAACGTTTATATAGCACATTAAACATAGTTTACATTTACTACTAAAATAACAAAGATTAATATCAGCTACCTAATGCCTTAACTAATGCTGTTTACAAATACAATCATAAGTGGGTAAAAGCCAAGTTCACAAATATCAGGGTGCAGGATCCACCCTTTCTTAATTATATCCAAACAAGTTACAATAAGCCAATAAACCAAGTATTATTTTGAATATTTTAAACAAACACATTAATCGACGTAACGTTGGCCTTTAATAAAACTGTTTATTAAACAGTGGCAAAGTAAACAAGGATTTAGATATTTTAAGAGAAAGACAAAGGTATTTTAGCTGTTGATTTGGTTATGAAAAACTTTTATTCTTGCTAGCCTTTTTTACTCCATCTGACCGTCAAAGTAACAATAGCGTGTTAATCACATTAAGGCAGTAAATACGGTGTTCACATGGAAATCATCGTTGTGTGAGCTTACCTTACGGCACGAACCCAGAGTCTCCGCTGGGTAACATCGGATGGAAAACGAACATCTTTCATTCGACGACTTGTGGTTGCATCTCGGGACAAAACAAAACATCATTGTCGAACTACAGTCTCTCCACAGAAATAAAACTGCGGTCAAGCCAGCCGCCAAGTAATCAGTTACCTTAAAGGTGCTGTAGGGAACTTTTGTAAAAAAAATATTTTTTACATATTTATTAAACCTGTCATTATGTCCTGACAGTAGAATATGAGACAGATAATCTGTGAAAAAAATCAAGCTCCTCTGGCTCCTCCCAGTGGTCCTATTGCCATTTGCAGAAACTCCATCGCTCCCGGTAAAAAATAACCAATCAGAGCTGCGGTCCGTAACTTTGTTTGTGTTCAAAATGTAGAAAAATGTATATAATAAGCGAGTACACCATGAAACCATTTTCCAAACCGTGTTTTTGGCTTGTCCAGAATCGCTAGGGTGCACCTATAATAAGTGTTTATATTCGGACTATTTTAGATTGCTTCGGGGATACCGTGGCGGAGTAACCCAGTACCTTTGTGATTCTTCATAGACATAAACAGAGAGAAGTAGTTCCGGCTACGATGTTCTTCCGCAAGACGCAAGCAGTTCTGTTTATTAACCGCTAGAGCATCAAAAGTTCCCTACCGCAGCTTTAATATCACAGAATTATGTGTTCAATAATATTTGTAAAGACTAAATATATAACGTTATGTATATTAACTGATGTAAACTTCTAAGAACGTGAGGCTGAAACGCCGACTAGTGAGAGATTTAATGACGTCTAAAGTCCCCGCCAAAGGGATGTAGTCCCTTTTAGCAACTTGTTAGCAACGTTTTTAAGACACAATAAAGTTTAAAAAAAATCACAAGCAGGTTATAACCAGAGATTTCCATGCGGCCCCCAGAATAATACTGAATTCAGGAATAGCCTTGTAAGAGGAAAAAGTTTAGGGCTGGTCCGAATACCATTTTTTGAGCTTCGTCACCTCGCGACTCTCCCGGATAATCGAAAATGGGCAAAAATGCGGGAGCTGATTGCTGAAGCCACGCCCACCTAGCGCGACGGCATTGTCAGCAGCGGCAATCCACCTGTCACTTTAGTGGCCACGCCCTTAATTATGCAGAACTTTAAGGCTTAATATAATTTAAACGGATGAGTTATAAAAAAAAATTCACCCCCTCACAGTTGTCATGAAGGGCAAAATTAGCAATATAGACCAATAATAATTTTTTGAACCAGGCTGTAAACATGTTTTTTTCTGCTGTAAAGTTGGGCATTTTAACATGGGGAGTCTATGGGACTGACTCCCTTTTGCAGCCAGCCTCAAGCGGCCAGTCGATGAATTGCAGTTTAATTCACTTCCTTATTGGCTTCACGAGAGAGAGCAAGAGGTTGCTGCTCCTATAAAATGCACACACACAGGTCTGTTAAATTAAGCAATACTTTTAAGGTAGTCTAATATTTTTCTGACTAACAAATTGGCACAGTAAGGGTAGATTTAAATAAAGAAAAAACGAAATTTAAATCAAAGAAAAAACGAAATTTAAATAAAGAAAAATTACATTTAAATAAAGGAAAAACAAAATTTAAATAAAAGAAAAAACAAAATTTAAATCAAAGAAAAAAGAAATTTAAATTAAACAAAAAATGAAATTTAAATTAAACAAAATACGAAATTTAAATAAAGAAAAAACTAAATTAAGTTAAATTAAAAATGAGATTAATTTAGATTAATAATAACGGGTAAAAATGCTAATACATTTTGTTTCTATTATTCTATTGTCCACAATGTCAAAGCAACAAAACACAAGCTCAGACATGCACTTCGGTCCATACAAACTCCGCTGTTCTGCACTGTAGCCAAAGAACACTCCCATGGCTGGAACAAGCGCCGGTTCTATTTCTAGCATGCACGCGTTTTCCGTGTGGCTCGAGCGCGCCTGAGACGCGCGTCTCAGTGTGCAAACTCCAACTTGTTAAATGGGAGCTGAAATAAAAACGGACACGCCACGCAGCTGAGACGGTCACGCAGCCAGTGTGTCGCCGGCCTTATTGAAGGGGGAATGAGAACTGTTTCGCGGGGGATCCCAGGTGTGCAAAAAAATAATATTTAATAATATTCGAATGTCAAATTTTCAAATTGAATACCAACCCACCGAACGAATATTCGGGTCCGTTCCAGATTTATTTATTTTTAAATATAACAAGAAAAAAAAGCAAATGAGGCAATCAACTTTTCGCTTAAGGCTCTTTGAGAGTGCCATTTTTTCATTTAAATATATTCAGAAGGCTTTTCTATAGTGTTCTCCACAAACTACGACCTGCATGTGACAGTGATGGACAGCTTGACAGCCTCACAAATATGAAGCATACAATAACGCTATCGCCCCCTGGTGGCTCGCTGCAGTACAGGTAATATGTAAAAAAAAAAAATAACATATAGGGGTTAACGATGTTCCATACAGGCTTATAATGGTGTTCCGTACAGCACTCATAACTTGATTTTATCGGCAATAATTCACATTTAACTGATCAAAAGTGAACTGTTTATTTATTTTAACTGCAAGAAAACATAATTTCAATGAATATCAAAGATTAGTACCTTTTTATTTGATTAAAATACAAGTTAATTGCTGCTTTAATAAAGGGTGCATGCGAGTTAGGCATGATTGTGTCGTGATATTAATTATAATTGATATTATTATTAGTTAAGCATGAACCATGTGAAAGGTTAGTGAAAATCATTTCCATGTCTTTCTGAAGGTGCAGAAGTCGAGAATGGCAAATAATTTGCACTGATTAATAATAAAAAAAGGTTAACCAATGTGAAAACTTCATAAAGTAAGAGATCTCTGCTGCCTGTCTCAGGTGAGGGTGACGCTAGGTGGTCATCGCCCGCAATCGATGCTTAAACATTCCCATTTCAAAGCATTTATTCAGCAAAAGGTAATATATTTAACAATTTGTGATAACATAATATTCATTTAATAAAGGCTGTAGTAATGTGGGAAACATAAGTGGAATAGAAATGTACATTTTCGCTGCTCTAGTGCTACCCTCCCAAGCTGAAGTTTTGAAGTAAATCTTCCCCAACGTCCATTTTCAAGCACGGTGGGCGCAACGAGCAAACTAACTCAAATCTTACTGAAACAAACAGCGGATGGGTCTCTGTTTAGATCGGAGGTGAAAGAGAGAAACATAAGGATGACACAGATATATAGTTTATGTACGAACTGTATTTATTCTGCAATCAGCGCTAAAACGTCACCTGTACAGAACATGGTTAGTCTACGTTTTTTATATATATATATATATATATATATATATATATATATATATATATATATATCTCGGTATTTCGGGTAAATTTTCTCACTACGGAACGCGAATAAGTAATTGGGACTGTAATATGGCTTAAGTTATGTAATCTTTACATTTTCCTTAACCGTAAACATCAGTTCTCAACTCACAATAAATACTGCCATTGTTTACATGCACAGATTTTATATGTACCACTCTTTCTCCAAGTTCAACAGAAATGTAAGTGTTTCCATCTGCACTGCCTGCATCTATTACATATTCCCTTTTCAACCATATGAATATTCATGAGCCCATGTGTTTCACCTGGAGTGTTAATGCAGTTAAACTGGTAATACAGTTTCCAAAATGAAGGTGAAATAGATAAATCATAGAACACTGTTAACCACAACAATGAACCTGATAATAACTGGTCTACCCAACTGTGAGAACATTTTTCATCAGTTCTGGTGATGTTGATGTTTTAAAGGGACACTTAAACCAAAATGTACAATTCTGTCATCAGTTACTCACCCTCATGTCATTCCAAACTCTTTTAAGACTTTCATTTTTCTTCGAATGAAACCTGAATGAAGATATTTTTAATGAGACCTATAAAGATTTCTGTCCGTCCATTGAAAGTCCATTCACCCAAAACACGTGAGAACAAACCTCATTGGTTTTCGCAAGTCAGGCAGTCATGTTCGAGCTTCCTTTTACCATATCTGATGTATGTGCTTCGATCAGTGTTTCTATGTGAATAAAAGCCTAAATTAAATATTTTTATTCTCTTCAGTCTCTTCAGAAGACTAAACTGCTCAAATCATATAGTTTTTTTATGATCTTAATAAATTTTAAAAGAAATCTCTCAGGTTTCATCAAAAGTATCTTCATTTGTGTTTAAAAAGTGAATGAAAGACTTGTTGGTTTGGAATGACATAAAAGCGAGTGAATTATGACAAAATTTTAATTTTTGAGTTAAAAAAAAAAAACTTTTAAAGTAGGCTTGCATCTTTTGACATGACAGTAAAAAAAAAATTCTTTCATCTCTAGACCATCTCCCCAACGGCATTATTTCTGGCTGCAAAAGTTGAAGAGAAACCACAGAAACTCGAGCATGTCATTAAAGTAGCTCATCTCTGTTTAAACCCCCAGGAGCCTCCGCTGGATACAAACAGTAATGTAAGTCCTGGTTATTATTATTGTTTTAATTTTCTTCTTCATTTTCCTCAACCTTTTCATCACATTGAGTAATTTATGCTTCATGTAATGGGGCATTCACACTGCACTTTTCTCTCCATTGATTTCCATTCATATGCATGCGAATGCGTTAGACCGGAAACGCAAGCTTATGCGAAAAAATTTGCATTTCACTGCGTTCCAAAGTTCAAGTTTGGTGAACTCTGACCTGCGAATTCGCATCATGTGAAGATGTGGGACCAGTAGAAGATCGATACGTCACTGCGTGACCTCTCTGTACAGAAATTCAAAAATGAAGGAAGCGCTATGTAACTTTAGCTGTAGAGCAGCGTCCTATTTTATATAATACATATATAAAGGATTATAAAAATAAAAATCCATGTTGTGATAATTGAGGAGAGACCGTTTTATCTTGCTTCCGCCCATATTCGCAGCGGCGTCCGAAATAATTTCGCACGTTTAAAGTCTAGTGTGACCGCACCTTAAGTGCGTTTAGATTCTGTCACTACAGAATTATGTGTCTTACTAGTCAACTCCAAACAACTTGATTTTCGTCAGGGGTTTCTCACCTGCCAACTGTTTTTAAAAATTGTGTCCTCTTCTATCACATACAACGATTAAAGGTTTAGTTCACCTAATATATATATATATATATATTTATTAGGGGTGTAACGGTACGCAAAAATACTAAAAATAATACGCAATACTGTTGACGGTGTCCTTTATCACTAGGCTTTATATTTATGCTCAACATGAAGTATAGATATTGTTGTCGTGAAGACAAGATCCTGGTCTGTCGGCGGCCTCCCTCTATGTCACCTACAGTAGCAGCAGTGTGCCAGCGCAGCGTCAGGCACAATTCTGGTGTGTAAAGACACAGAAAACGTGAAGCAGACATCACGCAACTGACACACAGCAGAAACGCAATGCTCATGCCACGCAGCTAGTGTGTCACCGGCCTTAGAATCAGCTGCAGGACAGGATTTGCGCTGAACGCGGGGACTTCCGCCACTTAATATGTTCGTTTGGAAACACGAAAATGTACCTATGTTCCGTACACAAAATATTGCATTCGGTCATTCGGTACACACGTGCACCGTACCGAAAGCCCTGTACCGAAACGGTCCGGTACGAATACACGTACCGTTACACCCATAATAAATATGTATATATATTTATTATTATTTTTTTTTTTTTATTATTTATCAATTGTGGTTAAAAGAAGATCAAACGTGTTTGGTGGCAAACAATTAACGTTGCCTGTAATTGGAAGGGTGCAGGGGTGTATTCCAGAAAGCAGGGTTAACTTACTGTGAACTAAACCCTGAACTCTCGGTTGATTAACCTCAACAGAGCGACGAATCTACGAGTCACTATAGAAACGGACGCTAAGAAAAAGCGCGCCAAGCTGCTTCTTTCTTCTTCTTTTGTTCATGCACTATCTGTCACGCCCACTGAAGTCTCGCTGAAGTGAACTTACCCTGGAACATAGTTACGTTCAGAGAGTGAGTTGCTATGACTACTAACATACCCTGAAAGTTACCTCCGTTTTTGGAACCGAAATTTGAGGTTATCCGCTTGCTTACTCTTAAACATAACCTGCTTTCTGGAATACCCCCCAGATAATTTAGTTTATGGGTTGAAAATAAAGAAAGACACATTACAAGCCTCATGTAATGATTGTCTATTGAACTTCAGGCATACCTCCAGCAAGCAGAAGAGCTGGTGATACTTGAAACCATAGTGCTGCAGACTTTAGGTAAGTCTATGGAAGGAGGTTTCTTTCAACTGAATAATAGTCAACTTGCTGACAGTGGTTCAATTCTGAAAAAAAATCAAAAAAGCATTTCCACTAGTTATGCACTAGTTACATAATCATGACTGAATTGAACAGAATGGTGATTTTAAACCTTGTTCCCAGCGTGCAGACATATGATGATCCATTTGTGCTTTTTGTATAATAAAAGTAATACAGTAAGTAGTATACAGTGTGTGCAGATCCTGCTTTTTTTTCTTTCCTTTTTACATTTGAAGTCATTACGTTTTTACTGATCTTCACACCCTAAGTGGAGGATGAAAACAGTGATTTCACTTTTTTTTTAACCGTTGCAAAGAAACCAAACTGATTTTCAGTTAATCTGGGATGTTATTTTGCCACATGATACATGGTTATCATCTCATAATTCTGCATCGTTTTAAAGGCTTTGTTCTAACTAATGCATGATTATCTTTCATGATACACAGGTGTTGACAGCAGTTTGATTCAGCTGTGAATGAAATTTATGTGCTTTATATTGCAGGCTTTGAAATAACAATTGAACATCCACACATTGCTGTGGTGAAATGTTCCCAGCTAGCACGAGGTATAGCTTTTCCTTCATATGCTTACTGCAATCAACTCTAGATACAAAAAAGTGCTTACTTAATCTTTGAATCAAACTATTGGCTTTTGAATTATGGCTAAGCATGCAGTTCTCCGAGAGGTAAATCTCACTGTATTGAGCGTTACTGGGGTCTCATTCCTATTGTATAGCTTGACTCATTCTCATTCTCTCTTTGTTTACTTTCACAGCAAGCGAGTATCTGGCACAGACTTCCTGTTTCTTGGCTACCAACAGGTTGTTATCCAGAACCTCATTTGTTGCACTGTGACTGCACACTATAGCTTCCTTTACTGCAGGTTACCCTACCAGTGTCCAACACCCTCCTTGCACTGGTGGCTACTGGGACACCCCCCATCTCTCAAACATGCCCTCAGAAAAGGGTGAGGTGGGGTTTGGTGGCACCGGCCCCGGTTGCAGTGCGGTGTATTGTACGAGGGATCATTGTTGGCACAGAGGGGTTGAATGCACAATGTGAAGTGTAGTGGTGCTCTTGAAGCTCACGTTTGCTCGGTTACAGAAGTGCATTTGTCTAAAAAAGACACTTTGGTAGCCTGAATACCAGCTAAAGATTACACAGATGTAAACATTACATAGAAGTCCTCACGGTAAGTACCCAGACCCCTTTGTTTTTTGCTATGATTTGTTATTCTCAAAGTGACAATTGAACCTTTGTTTTGGTCTTTCGTATTCAAACTATTTATAAGTACTTTTTTCTATTGTTGCGTTTTTTTTTTTTTTTTATCTGCCTTGCTTCCATTGTGAAATGCCTTTGTTTTAATGCAAATAAACCCATTAAGGACCTGTTTTTTTATTGAAATAGTTGTTTCATTTGGCTATGTATTTTTATACCCATTATAATCCTGAAAAATTGTTAGTATCAGGTGTGTAACAAAAGGTCCTTAAAGGGTGTAGTCATCATTGTAATTTAATCAAATAGAGGTTTTTCTTTGTGTTAGTTCTCCCTAAATGTGTAGTTATTGTCTTAATTATTCTTAAATCAGGTTACCTGTCATTGGTGTTTGGCCCCTTGTTTGCATAAGAATACTGCAGCATTGTATGCAATGTCTGAACATGGGACTAGAGCGGCACATGGTCTGCATATAATGTGACCATTGATTTGTTTTTTTGTTTTTTTTCTTAAAAGCAATGTTACCCAGAGAATGTGGACTTTTTCAGGTTTTGAAACTGAATTACAAAACTTGATTGATAAAGCACAGATGTGTATGGCCAATGTGTCCGATGATGGATGATCTTCTAATGTTTATTCCCTTGTGTATTTTCCTTGCTTTTTTTTATTATTATTCTTTTGAATAAAAGTAGAGGCTGTTTTTTTTTTTTTTTAGGTATTTTATAGCCATCACCTTAATGCAATTAATGAATTTTGCAGTCATCATTTGTTTGTCTTTGTTCCATTAGGATTTAAAGGCTCCTCTTACCCCATGTCCAAACACTGATTCTGTTCTGTAGCACAGGGTTACCATCCAGCTTTGACTGAGGCTTCAGTTTATTGTTATTTGTCTCAAATGTCAGTAAAACACTACTTTGTTCAATGTAAGACTGTCAAAAGCTTACTAAAAGATTGTTAGCATTTTGGTAGAGGAATCTTTGATTTCTCATGGCTTCTTCGGGGATTACTGATGCAGTTTAGATGCATTTGCATTTATTTCCTTTTTTCCTAGCAAAAAAAGTAACTACCTTCCACATTAAAATACTAAAATTGTTTTTAGAGATGTAGGCAATTTTACAAAGATTAAAGAATACGCACTTGATGAGGCCTAACAGTCAGCCCTGCTTTGTTTTTCATAACATGGGCTTGCAATGTAGTAAATACGGATGGTAACCATATGCTTGTTTGCTTTACTGTTCCCTTTAATTCTGTTGACTGCAGGCTTTTACGCCTGTAATTAAATGTACAGTATTATGTCGATAGTTCCAAGTTTACCCTTGATTATGAGTAACAAAGCCTTTATTCTTTCGCTTGCACATTTTATTCCACAATGTAAAAGTTCTTTTATGTAATTTTTTGACTTTTTACTGCAATTCTAAACTTCAAATATAAAGGTTATAAAATTGATCAGCTGCTGATCAGAATTGGCTGACTGACTGACCATTTCCTCTTAAGCCAATCTGTTTACATGGATAACAAGTTTATGAAGTTCTGCTTGAATATATCTTTTTGTCTGACCTTTTCAAATTTTTGATTTCTCATGTTGTTTTTTGCCATTCAGTTTATACCCTTTGTAAAGTACGGTCTACCTTAATTGCATGGTGCTAAATCAAGTAATTTATGAACTGTGCAGGTACATTTTGGAAGTGTTACTCACAATTGGGGAATATCTTAGTGGCTTCAATGCTTCCTTAATAATTTTCTCTAGATGCTTAACACTGCCTTCTGTCCGCTCAGTGACTGATCGTTTTGTGCTTTCTTTGTCTTTTTTTTCTTCTTCCTCATGCTGCTCTTGCAGTCTGCACCTCACCACATTCTGCTTGCAGTACAAGCCCACAGTTATCGCCTGCGTCTGCATTCACCTGGCCTGTGACCTGTGGTCCAACTGGGAAATCCCTGTTTCCACCGATGGAAAGCACTGGTGGGAGTATGTGGACAGCTCAGTTACACTTGAACTTCTTGATGGTAAATGAGCATTCCCTTAAATGAACATATATCATTTGGCTCATTTTGCCCTATTTGTTGTGTAACTCACCCGTCATTTATATTCATTCAAATTTTGTTGTAGAACTGACCCATGAGCTTCTGCAGATATTTGAGAAGACACCCAGCAGGTTGGAGAGAATTCGTAACTGGATAGTAAGTGATTAAACTAGATGAGTCACGCATTTTGGTGTCTTTAGATTGTTTAATTTGGATAACGCATAATGCTGTGTTTATTTCTAGGCTACGCAAGCTGCTAAGATGCCCAAATCAGATGGTCAGGCCTCAGACAGCAGCTCTTCATTAACCCAGGACATGTCCTTGATGGATG
Organism: Carassius auratus; assembly: GCF_003368295.1. NCBI lineage: Eukaryota > Metazoa > Chordata > Actinopteri > Cypriniformes > Cyprinidae > Carassius > Carassius auratus. Next base: position 16,352,959 of record NC_039276.1, read on the forward strand.
CCCTTCCTGGGGTTTCTACAAATACAGGATTCTCCAAAGCCTCTACGTCTTTCCCAGTGACCCTGCCAAGCAACTCAAACAGCAGTCTTTCTCTTGATTCCATTGCCAACATGCAGGGAACTTCATACACTTACACCGCCCCCAGTGACTGGCCTCAGGACCAAGTACACTCAGACCAGTGTTCCTTCAAACAACTTCCCCCACACAGTTCTATGCATCCACCCCGGCCTGACAAATTTGCTGAGTTCAACTCAACTGCCAAACACGAACATAAGGCTAGCAGCGGGGCGAAGCACCAGGCCTCGACCTATCCACCACCTGCAGCAGCCACACAGAAGATGTCTCTGGACAAATACAGGGAGAAACACGCTGCTGAGCTGGCAGTGCAGAAACGCAGGCAAGAGCAGCAGAACGTGGAGAAGGAAGTCTATGGTGCTCCAACACCGACAGATCACCGGAAACACCTTCCCCAACTGTCTCACTGGCAGCAGGGAGCAGGAGCCACCACTGCCTCGCCCCTGAAGATGAAGCTGCCCATCTCTGGGCAGGACAAACGCGAGAAAGGGAGCTCTTTAAAACTGCGTCTTCTGGTCCTCTCCCAGAGCGAAAAGGATGGCTCAAGTAAGGAGGAGCTAAAAATGAAAATAAAGGTGTCCTCTGAACGACACAGCTCCTCTGACGAGGGTGCTGCAAAGAGCAAATATTCTAGCCCGCTTGTGAGCAAGGAGAAACACAGAGACCACTCAGCCCATCGTCACCATCACAGACACAGCCACTCACACACGCACATGCATAGTGGCAATGGCAGGAGCAACCTTGAGGTACCCGCATCTGGTTCGGCCCTTCGGAGCCCAGTAGGTTCCAGTGGTGATGGCACAAGCTCTGCTTCCAGTTCCTCACGCAAGCGGGTGAACCCCGATGCCAGCCACAATCACCACCCCGAAAAGAATAAAAGCTCCAAAGGCGGTGCAGGTAGTTCCTCTCATTATTCCTCTGTTCAGCAGTGTGTCGTCTCACAGCTCTGTTTTTAACCTTCCCTTCCCCCTCCCCCGTCACATACCAGGTGGGCTACGGACATCTCAGCACCCTAGTGAAACTGGACAGGAAACCAGTGTAGAGCCATGGCCCTGAGGGTGCCAGCCTATCTAATGGCCAAAACACCATCTACTAAGATACTTTTGACATGCTTGATTCACTATTAAGTGCCCAAGGAATGGACTCCTGATCTGATAGGGAAGAGGATAAAATATAAAAAAAAACAAGCATATATTTCATTATAAGAGAAAGAAAATAAAAAGGCTTCCCGATCTTCTGGCAGTTCGGTTCAGTCTCGCCATCTCTGTATAACTGCTGCTTTCCTCAGTATTCCTTCACTAGCAGTCTATATGTATGTGTGAGCCAGTATAGGAATGTGAGGGCCAATATAGTGTTAAAAAAAAAAAAAAAACTATTTTTCATACTAAAATTTTTGCTACAATGAAAATTTGTTGAACTGAAAGCACTCTTTAAAATGACTGACGCTCTCATTTTTTAAACAAAGTTAGTAGAAACAAAAGTTCCATAGTTCCTTGAATGTTTCTTTGTTTCTTTTCCCCTCATCTGATTCCAATCTAAATGAGCTGCATGTCTATAATGAAAGGGACAAGATAGTTGTTTACAGATTGTGAAGAAAATTTACATACATTCTCGTATGTCAAAAGCTGTACCATAACTTCTCAGGTTTGGAGCTGCTTGGAAAATATTTATATATCAATATGGGGGTAGGGGGGATTTTGTGACTCAGTGTTAGAATCTATGGCATCTCTAGCGCAGCCTTCCAGTAATATGCTCTAGAGCTGGTGTTCCATGTTGCTTTCAGGAGAGGGTTACCTGGCATGTTGTCATGAGGCCATGCAATTTGTACCTTTTTTGACCTGCAAGATGAACTTAAGCTGGATGCCAAAGGTTGTGCCTCAAAAAGTATAGTTCTTTGAAGTTTACATAACCTTCGCTGTGAAGTGCATTTTATATATTTCATGGCTTGAAGCAGTAACCTATTTGTGCAAGTCAGTAAAAAACGACCAGAAATATAGGTGGGTAAAAGAAGATTGATTTCATTATCACAGTGCTGACCCAAATAGATCTGGGCTTTCACAGGCTCTTAACATTATTTCTGAATATGATGAATGGTTTTGATCATTTGATTTTGATTCTTTTTGAGTGTGAAGCTATTGGAAAATGAGGCCAGCATTGTTCACACCATGATTTTACTTTGGATCACTGAATTGCAGTTGGATAAGGCAAGTGCAAACCCTGGCACTTATTTTTATTATATATTTTTATTATATTATATATTTTTTTTGTCTTTTGCCAGTTTTATTTAGATTTTATAATAAATTCCATGTTTTCCACTACCTTAATCTCAGTCTTTGTGTGATTTGTGTTAAGAACTTATTGGCACATTTATCAAATAAGGATTTAAAGATCTTCACTATTATTTTATTAATTAGATTTTTATTTCCCCATGTTAAATTTTGTTGGGTCACAATGTCAGTTAGCTTTGCATCATGGTTTTTAAAAGTCACCTTTTGATTTGGTGAATCGAGTTTTCAGTTCATTGGCCTACTGTAGGCTTGGCTGTGATGAAAGATGAATGGATGTTCTAACAGTTCCTCTACTGAAAGTCATTGCTTTGGATCTCTGCAAAGAGGAACAATGTTGGACCGTTACAAAACACCTAAAATAATCTGTGGAGATTTTACAAAAAATATACAATGGATTAAAAATTACCAAATTACCTGGTTAGGCAAGCCTTGACGAAGCCCTTTGCATTTGTAGAGAAGTCATCAGACAGAGATGGCATTGAGCCCTTTTGAGTCCCAATCTAAAAAAATAGTGCTGCCATCCTGTTCATGTGTGCGAGGGGTGGCTTTTCTTTGACCATTTCAAACACAGTGCAGTCGAAGCTCCAGATGTCTGATTTTCTTCCAAGACCTGTCTCACTCATGACCTCTGGCGCCATCTAGTATGGAGTACCATACACAGACTTCAGAACATCACTCTTCCAGTTGAAGTCTGAAGACAGCTAAGATGGCAAGCACAACCAAAATCGATTAGCTTGACCACTCCATTGGGCATAGGCATAATGTTGTTCCCCTTCAGATCTCTATGGATAACCCTGTTAGCATGAAGATAGGCAACACTTTCCAGAATTTGTTGAGTGTTTAGAATGAAGACCTTCTCTGGCAAGGGTCCGAAACGGCTGAGGATATTAGAGATAGACCCACCTGGAACATAATCCATGAAGATGCTTACAGCATTTTAATGGAGATCTGTGCCCAAGAAACCAACAATGTTAGTGTAATGAAGGGTCTTAAGAAGACCCAATTCCCTCTCCAGGTGTTCACACTCCTTTTTTTTTTCTGCCATCTCTGAAGTTTAAGCATCCAATGCCCCCTGTTTTACTGCAATCAGCTGACCTTGACTGGTTAACCCTCAATACACCTATGAATTAAAATGGTTTTGTGATTATGTTTGAAAAAACATTTTGAAAATCATGATTGTTTAGCTAAGAATAGTGCTTTAAAATGACTTTTAAAATACCTACCATTCCATAAGCTCCTTTACCCAGAAGCTCTCTCTCAGAATCTTTTGTCAATGTGATAGCATCATCTAAGCAATATTGGTTAGAGTAATGTAGTTCACCTGAGGACACACCCTTATGAACAACAGAAAGTCACTGTGATGGCCCATATAATACAAGTGACAGAACCGCGTCACCTTTGAACCAGAGGCTTCTAGAGGAGGTTGGTGATGGACCTCTCACAGATGACCTGCTGAAGTCTTTGGCAGAGGAGTTGATCTCACTCGAGAGAAGAGACGTTGAAACACTCAAGACTGAAAAGGAAGATAGCAAAGAGGTCAAACAGAACTCGCCTTCAAAATTAAGAAATTCTTAAATGAGGTAACATTAAAAAAACTAAGCGTGACATACCTGTTTTCAGCACTGATCGTAAAGGTTTGGAGTAATGACTACTTAAAATTCAACTTTGTCATCACAGGAATAAATAACATTTTAAAATAAATTTTAAAACTGCTGTTTTATTTTTATTGTAAATTGTCTTTTAAAAAAATGCAATATATGCAGAAAGTACCTTTTACAAAGTCAGTCCACTTTAAAAGTCTTGCATAATCCTTATCTGTGAGTGTCAGAGGTTCTCTGTGGACGACTCTGTGAAGTCTGACTCATTTGAATAGAAGGAGCCCAAAAAGCAAGAGTCTGACACCCCTCCTAATGTCATGGATTCTCTGAGGGATGGGCTGAGAGTCTGAGACTGCTCTCTCTGTGTGTGTGTGTGTGTGTGTGTTAGAGAGAGAGAGAGAGAAATAGAGAGTGTCTGTTTCAGAGTCTACAGTATGTCATTCTGGAATGATCCTGCATTTGTCCCTCTGATAATTCATTCTGTCTTGTAAGATTAACAATACATTTTTAATTTTCAAAAAGTCTAGATGTTGACTCACCTTGGTGGATGTCTGCATGATCCTTTTGTGCCTTTATAGTCTCAGCTGATTCTTTCTGCAAAAATATAAGTTCAGTAAAGAAAATGGCAATGACAGCTGGTATGCAGCAAGAAACAACACTGCAAAATAGTTGCAAGGTTACAATAACCTTTCCCAGAATAACACGACTAATTCACCTGTTGACTACTGACCATCTGGAGGGGGTCTATTCAATAAAAAAAAACAGCGTTAGCTAGCTGTGATGCCTGTGACAAAGGCTCAGCTAAATGAAACACCAAAAAGGTATTAATCAAAACTTTTCAGACCAAATAATCTACATTTAATTGGCTTTGCCTTTCAATCTCACTGAGAATTTTATTTAGTTTATGCCATCATTATGTTTTTATGCTTTTTGTTGGTGCCCAACAGCCACGTGTAAGAGAGCAGCTGGGGCATAGAGGAGGACTCACACAAGAATAAAGTCTCCAAAATACAAAAAAAAATTACCATTCGTCTTAAATTAAATTTTACTGTTTACAATTCTACATTTTCCAAAGACATTGCATTTCAATTATTTGTTGTTTATATTTTTCATTTCCGTAACAAATCGAACTGAAATTCGATTCCTTACAACGGAAGAGACAAGTTACTTCAACACTTCCACAGGTTGATAGTCCCACGGCGTCTGTAGTTCTTCAAACAGATCCACATCCCTTACAGCCAGCATCAGGGGAGTCACTCCATCTCTGTTCTGTTTAACTATTCCAAGTCAGTCTGGGCCTATAACACACAAACAATTTAAGCTTTGTTTGTTGTAATTTACTCCAGCCATTGCCTGAGGTGAGTGCAAAAATATCCCTCCCTCACATGATAGGTGACCAATACAGATCCATCAAGAGAACTCTCTATTGAGTCTAGTCTGCTTTGTGTGAACCAAATCTGGAAACCATATACAGTATAAACAGCCAAATGGCAAGTGAAGTTGAAGACTGAGCTGCTCACCATCAGGTCCTGTAGACCGCAGCAGTCTCCCCTCCAGGCTGTTAGTGAGAGCTGCCTCTGATGGGGTACGTCTGAAGAGCTGTCTGGCTGCTATAGTTACACAGTGTAGCATCGGCTCCTCTTTTCAGAAGGAATTGTATCACCTGTTTCAAAATTGCCTATGTTAAAAGCAGTGTATCAGAATGATAATTCAAATTATAATTAACTACTGCAGGTGTATAATATCCTTATAGGTTTATGATATTTAAGCAATCAAACAAGAGTTCCATGCTGACATTACCCAATATCAAGTGTGAAAGTGTGATATAGCTTTTATACAACAATTCAGTATGTTAATATTAATTAGAGCCACACAGATGGGAAATCAAAAATTACCTGTATTACAGTGTATGATGTAGCTGTCCATCAGTGTAAACAATGTGCAAAGTAATTAAACCAAAAAGTACACGATTTATAAAGTTATTGGCTTCTAATGTTAGGAGTCGACTCTGAATCGCTGAAACGAGTCGTTATAGATTTCAAATATTTTGCCCATCTCTATGTACGTCACTAGAACACTTTGCATAATAATCTCCGCCTACCATGTTGGAAGAAACAGAACTCTGACCCCCACCCCACACACAGACGCTCTGGTTGGTGTGAGAGCATCATGTAGAGGAGACAGTGTGTTTTTAATTGTAAAGGCAAGTTTGTTTTATTTTCACTGCCAAAGAATGAAGATCAGAAGAACCAATGGCTAAAATTCATTTTTACCACAATAACAGAGCAGTACAACAAATCCCTTTTGTTGTGTTCACAACATTTCACTGATGACTGCTTTTCTAATCTCGGTGAGTACAAGGCGGGATTTTCAAAGCCTTTGGCCATAAAAGAGGGTCATTACCAACTTTATTTAGAGCAACGAGCATCTCTGAATCACAACGCTAAGTATGATTATGAAGTTATGTGTTTGTTTTCTCCTGAGCGTGTTATCATTATGTGCGCTGTCTGCAGCCTTTATCTGTGCTGATCCTCATTTACAAACACGTAATTAAAATTAACAAGTGCTGCTAACAGATATTCTGTGCTAAAGTAATCCATATGAAAACAACCCGATGTCCGTTTTTCACGTCTCCCTACATTATATCTAATGTGACCACGCCCCCGCGCTGAACCGCTATTCAGATTCAAACTGAAGCACGCGTCTTGAATACACCCACACAGAAGAAAAAGCAGCAAGACTGTTCAAGTTTTGTATTTTACCATTTGCTTCGCGATGAGAGGAATAAGACATAATTCACCCCAAAAATATGCTAACGCATTGTTTACCATGAAGTTGTGTGCGGAACAACCAATCATAACTGACTATGTTAGTTGACCAATCAGAACACAGTATGCTACCGAAAGGTGGGGTTTAAGGAAACTGAATTTTTTGAACAGCTTCGTGCGAACCGTTTGGGGATCTCTGAGAATTGAGGTAATTTTAAAATGATATTTTGACAAAATGACAATGTTTTTTAACCTTGGATGGATTTAAACCTATTGTACAGGACTTATAAGCAGTGATAGGAAGCTTAAAATTTTCATCTTACTGGCTCTTTAAAGGTGCTGTAGGGAACTTTTGTAAAAAAAATATTTTTTACATATTTATTAAACCTATCATTATGTCCTGACAGTAGAATATGAGACAGATAATCTGTGAAAAAAAATCAAGCTCCTCTGGCTCCTCCCAGTGGTCCTATTGCCATTTGCAGAAACTCCATTGCTCCCGGTAAAAAACAATCAATCAGAGCTGCGGTCCGTAACTTTGTTTGTGTTCAAAATGTAGAAAAATTTATATAATAAGCGAGTACACCATGAATCCAATTTCCAAACCGTGTTTTTGGCTTGTCCTGAATCACTAGGGTGCACCTATAATAAGTGTTTATATTCGGACTATTTTAGATTGCTTCGGGGGTACCGCGGCGGAGTAACCCAGTACCTTTGTGATTCTTCATAGACATAAACAGAGAGAAGTAGTTCCGGCTACGATGTTCTTCCGCAAGACGCAAGCAGTTCTGGTTATTAACCACTAGAGCGTCAATAGTTCCCTACCGCAGCTTTAAGAAATTGCCTTCTATAACCTCATTCACTATTCCCTACATTACTCCACTATAATAGTCCACTCAATGGGTGAATTAAAACAAATGAGCAAATTCAGACATTGAGTGTGCCTGATGTGCTACGCAATTTGGGAAATTCATTAGGCATGACATTCACTTGTTGACAGATTTGTTACTATCAATTTGGTGCCACAGAATACTGTGATATTATATTACAGTATATTTGAATTCAAACAAGCACAACATGTTTTATTCACAGTGATTTTATCATACATGTAAAAATATTCTGAAAGTTTTATGTAGAGTTGAACACTGATGAATCACAGCTCACTAAAGTCCACAAGCAGGTTTTTAGGATTTTCTTTTTTTTATTTTTTTTTTTTACTTTTCACAGAAATTACATAGAAATGATTATTTATAAGTTAATATAATGAATAATAATGAATATTATAATATGATATCAGTAATTCTGTCTATATATTTTGTAATTTCCATTTTCACAGAAATTACATAGAAATGATTATTTATAAGTTAATATAATGAATAATAATGAATATAATAATATAATATGATATCAGTAATTCTGTCTATATATTTTGTAATTTTCATAGCTGGTATGTGATAATGCAGACTTAAGATGTGAGCTGCCCAAACTGGAAAAACGCTTGCGTGCAACTGCTGAGCGTGTGAAGATCCTGTAGTCTGCTCTGAGAGAAGCCAAAGAAAGTGCCATGAGAGATGGTAAGAAGTACCAACAGGAGGTGGACCGCATCAAAGAGGTCATCCGAGCCAAGAACCAGGCCAGGATGAAGCAGAGCGCACAGATCGGTCAGAGCTGCTTCATCTTCAGATCTCAATGTTGCATTAAATCCAGTAGAGGTCATCACATACTCATTCTCCTATTACCTGATGACCAAACCCTCTCATGTATTGCTACATGTCTCAAATATAGTATGCATATTCCATATATGTCTGTGCACATATTAATTTACTTCACATTCTATCTGTAAGTTAAACGTTTTCTGCCACAGCAATATGTATTGCTTCATTTTAACCCTGAAACAACTGGCAAACGTAATACTAAAATATAATAATATTTGGTACATCAGGCTTTTATGGTACATATATTATGATATAAAATGCATATACATATCAGTTGTCATTCTGTATCTCCCAATAATATGTATTATTTGACAAATGCTCACATTTTAACAGGATTTTAGTAGCTTCAGTATTACTAGCAATATAGAAGTTATTCTTACATTTACTTTATAAAAATCAGTATTCACAGCAAAAAGAGGTGTACCACAAACTGAAGGTGGACATTTTTACAACTAAAAGTTTGGTTTTTACGTTTTGTATAAACTATCACTCGGATGACAGAAGGCATGTAAAAGATTGTTTGCAACAGGTTTTTCAGTTTTGATAATGTATCAAATATGCTAGGGTTAAGTCATGGAGCCAAGTCATGTTCCTTCAGATGCATGGGATTTTCTGATTAAATTTGACGTTGAAACAAGCTTGCGTGATTCTGTTTGGCTTAATGTTGAGATTAATGAGTCATTGCTGAAAAATGCTGCTAGTTAGGTTTCCAGCATGTGATGCATCTGGGAAGCACAAATTACTTTAGACGGAAAGTTGTAGTGTAACATTAGTTACTGTGCCAGCTGTTTGACAAAGATGGAACAACATGGTTATAATAGCTACAAAAGACTTGTGCTCAAATGCATAGTGGACAGTGTCTAGTGCCATCTGGCGTCCTCTGAAATGTTGTCAAAGTTTATGGATCTATTTCAGAGTCACGTTCATTTACCCAGTCTGATGATTTCTACATGTTCTGGGTTATAAGAAAAACTGTTTGTCAGTGATATAATGTTAAGGAATGTAATGTTTTTTGCTAATATTTTTTTCTGACAGGTTTCCTCCCAATACAGTGTGTCTAACTCTTTATACTTCAAACAGGGGACAAAAAATGAGCGGTCAATATCAGTCTGCACATTCTTTCCTTTCCAGCTATGTGTGGCAACAAGAAGACGTCTTTTTCCAGTGCAGTCAATTCTATTCAGTGAGGGGTGAGGGGGGGGGGGGGGGGGGGTGGTGAACTGCTGTCATCTTATACTAAGACTTTTCAGGTTCACTTCTTGTCCTTACTATGACCTCCATTCCCAAGTGGAGATTTGTGGACTCACCTATGAATAAACAAACCCAGACCCACAAACTATGAATAAAGTATGTTGTCTTTTAAAATTATTGAAATGCTATTTCATAGCACCTTTTTTTTTTGCCCCCGAGTCATTTTGTATTTAAAGTCTTCAGTGTTTCTATCACATTCTGATTACAGTAATTCAGCTTTCCATAGCAGTTTCCATAGCAGGAAGGCTGGATGGATAAAAAGTTGTCACCAAAAGTTTTTAGACCCTCAGGAGTAGCATTAAGAACTTTCTGTGATTCTTTTAATTGGCACTAATTCCTTCAGCCTTATAATGGCCATTGAGAACATGCAGTGACATGACTTAGGAATGTATCTTAGGAACACACACATTGCTTCAAGCTTAATCTGTCACAGTTTATAACGACTGATAATCCTGTTGCTGGATGTAAATTTTTATATGCATTTATTTATTTTTATGTTAGGTATTGGAATTTAGTTTATTTTATTTGCCTGTTGTCTTTGGTATAATATTTTTTAGTCCCTCACAGTAGATCCAGGTTGTTGTGTGTAGACGTTGTTATGCAGATATGGGTGCTTTGAAAATTTTATTAACTGTTATTTATACTGCAAGGTGCTCTGGAGCAAACAACAACTGTAAAATATTAGTATTAATACCACATTAGTGGGAAAATCAGGAATCGTTTCTATCTTCTTGTTATTAAACTGACCTGTTTTGAAGGGCATGAAATGCAATCCTTAAAGAAAGCCAAAGTCATAGAGATGACCACTTAAGTTAAAGAATGCAAATGTGGAGAGGTTTTACAGCTGATTGCTCTTAATTTATTTTCATATAATTATTTATTTTTCTTGATATCATTATAATATGAACGGAGAATTCTTTAAAAAATAAAAAATAAAACCTTCAAGAAGGAGATATCATATATTTGTAAAGAATCACAAATAATGTTTCATCAGGTAAAGTATGCTACCATGCCATAGCTATTTACAATCTTGTACTAATACAAAAATGTTGCCTAATAACTTGTGTGGTGTTAATTTTCTCCGGTCTATACTTCTACATCTGAACTTTGAAAGCATTGTTTTTTTATCAGCTGTAATGAAGTGACATCAGTACATGAAAATGTTAATATGGTGAAAACCAATTCTTAATCAGTTTAGAGTAAAGACTTATCATCTTCATGGTAAGTAATGTGAACACTTTCTTGCACTCTTTCTTTGGATGTTGTGAATTGAGGAAGAAAAACACAAATACATTCACAGAAATTCAAGTTAGTTTCTATTTGAGAACCTGTCCTATCGAAAGAAATTCCTTCATCACTGCAATAATTAGTTTTTCCTATTTAAAAAATAATCTGATATAAAGCATACAAACCACATAACCTAACAAGGCCTAGTGTTCTTGTATCTATCTCTCTGTACTGTTTTTTTTCCATGTAGGCTACAGCTCTATTGTGATGATCGCTGTACTGCACACAAAGATGTCTTTAAACTGAGTTTGTCTTCACATTCTTGTTAATCAGCATTTCAAAATTTTCTAAAATGTGCTATAACTTTACCTCAGTAGGTTATGCAATTAATAACGAGATATTAAAAAACACGGAATGAACTTCAAATGAAGTGCCACAACATGGATATGAAAAGGTTTCTAATGTTTGTTTCAAGATGCTATATATACATATACAGTTTTGTTCAAAATAATAGCAGTACAATGTGACTAACCAGAATAATCAAGGTTTTTAGTATATTTTTTATTGCTACGTGGCAAACAAGTTACCAGTAGGTTCAGTAGATTGTCAGAAAACAAACAAGACCCAGCATTCATGATATGCACGCTCTTAAGGCTGTGCAATTGGGCAATTAGTTGAAAGGGGTGTGTTCAAAAAAATAGCAGTGTCTACCTTTGACTGTACAAACTCAAAACTATTTTGTACAAACATTTTTTTTTTCTGGGATTTAGCAATCCTGTGAATCACTAAACTAATATTTAGTTGTATGACCACAGTTTTTTAAAACTGCTTGACATCTGTGTGGCATGGAGTCAACCAACTTGTGGCACCTCTCAGCTGTTATTCCACTCCATGATTCTTTAACAACATTCCACAATTCATTCACATTTCTTGGTTTTGCTTCAGAAACAGCATTTTTGATATCACCCCACAAGTTTATCAATTGGATTAAGGTCTGGAGATTGGGCTGGCCACTCCATAACATTAATTTTGTTGGTTTGGAACAAAGACTTTGCCCGTTTACTAGTGTGTTTTGGGTCATTGTCTTGTTGAAACAACCATTTCAAGGGCATGTCCTCTTCAGCATAGGGCAACATGACCTCTTCAAGTATTTTAACATATGCAAACTGATCCATGATCCCTGGTATGCGATAAATAGGCCCAACACCATAGTAGGAGAAACATGCCCATATCATGATGCTTGCACCTCCATGCTTCACTGTCTTCACTGTGTACTGTGGCTTGAATTCAGAGTTTGGGGGTCGTCTCACAAACTGCCTGTGGCCCTTGGACCCAAAAAGAACAATTTTACTCTCATCAGTCCACAAAATGTTCCTCCATTTCTCTTTAGGCCAGTTGATGTGTTCTTTGGCAAATTGTAACCTCTTCTGCACATGCCTTTTTTTTAACAGAGGGACTTTGCGGGGGATTCTTGAAAATAGATTAGCTTCACACAGACGTCTTCTAACTGTCACAGTACTTACAGGTAACTCCAGACTGTCTTTGATCATCCTGGAGGTGATCATTGGCTGAGCCTTTGCCATTCTGGTTATTCTTCTATCCATTTTGATGGTTGTCTTCCGTTTTCTTCCACGTCTCTCTGGTTTTGCTCTCCATTTTAAGGCATTGGAGATCATTTTAGCTGAACAGCCTATCATTTTTTGCACCTCTTTATAGGTTTTCCCCTCTCTAATCAACTTTTTAATCAAAGTACGCTGTTCTTCTGAACAATGTCTTGAACGACCCATTTTCCTCAGCTTTCAAATGCATGTTCAACAAGTGTTGGCTTCATCCTTAAATAGGGGCCACCTGATTCACACCTGTTTCTTCACAAAATTGATGAACTCAGTGATTGAATGCCACACTGCTATTTTTTTGAACACACCCCTTTCAACTAATTCAACTAATTGCCCAATTGCACAGCCTTAAGAGCGTGCATATCATGAATGCTGGGTCTCATTTGTTTTCTGACAATCTACTGAACCTACTGGTAACTTGTTTGCCACGTAGCAATAAAAAAATATACGAAAAACCTTGATTATTCTGGTTAGTCACATTGTACTGCTATTATTTTGAACAATACTGTATATATATATATATATATATATATATATATATATATACATATATATACATATGTATATATATATATACATATATATACATATATATATACATATATATATATATATATATATATATATATATATATATATATATATATATATATATATATACATATGTATACGTATATATATATATATATATATATATATATATATATATATAAACAACTCTTTTTAGCTTTTACTTGGGTGTCTGAAAACACCTTTCATAAGCATTGCTTAAAAAAAATCCATTGAAAACCAGAAATACCTGTTGATTTTTCAGTAAAAGTCATCTGGATGTCACAAATGCAAAAATACCAAAATCAAATTAATTAATTAAAGTCCAATTTAAGTTTTTGGCAAAATGGAACATCATAGCCCATTTTGTCTGTTTTCTTTTTCATTTCTACTGCATAGATAGCCAAGTATTATTAAAAGCCCATCTTTCCAGCTGTGAATTACCCCTTTAAAAGAAAAAAATGGCCCCTCCCCCCTTCCTACCTCAGCTGTCACTCATCTCTGCTCTCAAGTAGAACTGGAGGACACTTGCAGATCACAGGCAGGATTGTTGTCTTTGATGTGGCCCTCAGCTCCTCTAGATATCATTGAGGGTCCGTCTCTGGCTACAAGAGAGCTTCCATTAGTCTGTCAGTGAAAGCTCAGTCTTACCCAGGGATCAGATTCCGCTGTCAGCTGCCATGTATCTGTGCAATCAAGAGTCAGACTGTCATTAACAGTGTGTTGAGGAGCCCACAAGATAGAGATGAACTGGTCACGTCCTGTCATTCAAACCCTGGTTTGTAGAACGCATCACTAAACCCAAAGACTGAAGGCTTCTCAGTCACTCATTTAATCTTTGTAAAAACCGTGTGTAATTTAGCTTGTGGCAATTCTAACACATTTATGCATTTCTTTGTGTAGACAGAAAACGTCAATAAAATAGTTTCCTTGTGCCTTGACTATTTGAATATTTTATTTGTGTTATTTAAATACTCTTATAATTTTATTTTATATTTAAACAAGTATTCTATATTTTAAAATATTAAAAAATGTATTATTGAATTATTATTATTATTATTTACATATTCTGCCCCCAAACAAACAAATCATTCATATTTAATGAGGCTTTTAATAAGAACTGTTGTACCATCCTGACATTTCTTTTCAACTTTTAGCTTCCAAAAAACATGCTCATCACAGAAGATGTGAATTACAGTTAGTGTAAATATGAATTGCATTTTGTATGTATTTTTAAATAAATGACTAGGTTCAGAGAGAAAGAATTAGCATGAGGTCATTGAACCCAATTATAATTTAAAGAGACAGTATCTAGGTAATTTTAAGAAGGTCGTCTCCATGCAGCAATGAGTTGGATCCTTGTGTTCAACTTTTATTTGATACTTAGCTTAGGATGTTCTGCATCCAACTGTTTAGATCAAATCCACATGACTCGTTTATTTCAGTCCTGATTCAGACCTTTGCAATTACTGTGGAATTTTACTGTGGCCACATACCACACCAGTTACGTTTTTTATCGCTTGCATAGAGTGTAAGATTGCTTGCCCTCTTTGATTCAGAAGGACGTTGTTGCTGTGGACAGATGAAGGGGGACAGATGGCACGAAGGTCCCAGCTGCTGTTGACTGATCCACACGGTATTGTGCTCGATGTCAAAACTACTGTTCTATTCAAGTTTGCACAGCAAATATACTGTAATGTTCATGTTTATAATCAGGGGAAGATTTCTCCCGTTTTTGTGTTGGATGCTCATGTTTTTCCTCATTTTTGATTGAGTTTGTTCCTTAATGGATGACGTGCAGAGATCTTTTTGTTTAATAGGTGTTTGGATGTACTTTAAACACAGGGTTGTTTTACTCCTTGAAGTGGTGCTTACGATAGCTAAGAGCTCAGCTATTTCACTGCGGTCTATCATTAGAGTGAGTCATAAGAATCAGCTCTTAACAATTGACTTGAGAGGGAGCTCAGAGCTCACAAGTGGGTTTTCATCAAACCTTAAAGGACATGATCTTGACTGGTATCACATGACTCCAGTTATGTCATATTCTAACGCAAGGAATGATGTAAAGAAGTCGTTTCAGGTCATAGAAAGGTTCTGACTTGTATCTTTTGCCCCAATTTTTAACAACTAACCTGACAGGCCCTGCCTCGCTGGGGGCATGTTTAGACCAATACATTCAGGTTTAAAGAGTTCGTTTGTAGTAGTTACTATTCTGTTTGTGTTCAATATATCAGTATATATTCAGGTGCAAGAGCAGAAACTGTAAATGTGCTTTGGCTCAGGTGTGTGTCCCCCTCTAGAATGACTGGGGATGGTCAAGCGTGGAGATAAGCCTGACCTGAGGCCCTGTGTTGCAGGATTATCACAGTGTCACCAAGTAGAATGACAGGGGAGGGTCACCTGCTCTTGCCCTCAAGATCATGAAAACAATAGAGGTCCCCAGGGTCATCGATGAGAGACACATACTCTTTTATCTCCAAAAAGTCAGCAGAAGCATTAGTAGAGTATCTAGAATCAACTCTTTATATGGTTGAAGAATAGGTCCTCCCATATGAGGAGAGTTTGTTCATTATTTAGACTACTAAATACAATTTTCCTGAAACATCTTGCCGTCTAGGTGGTTCATAGTGAAAAGGATCAGATATCCTCTGAAAAATTTTGCCTATTCAAACCGAGAGGGCAGGATTTTTTGAGCTATGTAGATTTTGAATGCAACTTCCAAGAAATAAAATTCCAATAACTTCCAATAAGTTGTATATTTAATAAGGTTCTTGTTTTTGTGCGTAAAAAAGGTGTTCATCTGCAGCATTATGGCTGCAAATACCATTTTCAATTGTGTGCATTTTGTTCGTCCATTTACGTCACTTTTGCAATTTAGCTGGGTTTATATATGTATTTATATATTTATATGAGTAATTTGGGGTTTGTAAGATGTTTTATTTAATAAGTTTATTCAGTAAACATGCATTTAGTTTATCAGAAGTAACAAAAAGTTCACCCTTATTAACCCACATTATTCTGCTGTATTTCCACCTTTTTCTCATTCTTCAGGTAAACTGCACATGACCTCAGCAGTATTATTGCACTTAGCACAGGCTGCATTCCTTCTCATTGCTCTCTTCAATAAGAGCACTGTAATCCTCATCAGATCCTGAGAATGCAGGGAGACTCTCTCACACAGAATAAATGTCCAGGCATCTCTATTCAGTTACCTTGGCCACAGTCCCATGTGAGACAGCTAAAGGGTCTATTTAATTTTAACTTGACGAGAGCACTTTGTAAAAGAACCCAATCTCTCATCATCTCAGGAGATTAGATCCACATACCCACAAATCAGATGTGTCAAAAGCAGTGGCCAGAGTAATAGGCGTTTAAGTCTGGGCTTCTGAACCCAGTGTGTCTTCAGATGAAGCACTCTGACCTATTAATTAAGAATGAATAGAAACTTTCTGGAAGAGTAATAAGTAGCTTTTGACAAAAAGACATTATTCAGACCCACAATTTACTCATTTACACCCAATTAATAGCTCTTCTGTTAAATTTAGCTTCTCAGATTATAAATACATTTCAATGTTTGCAGAAAGGGTTGTGTAGTTTTTTGATTAGCTAACGCAAGAAGAAGTACAATAATTAATATCTTAGTGATTTCAAAAGCAGCACATTCTAGGAAAGTGAAGTGTTACGCCCTTTGGGGTGTATCTGTTTTTCTGCAAATCCCCTGATTACTTTTTCTGCCATTCATTGTCAACTACTGCCAGCTCTCTATTCATGATAACACTGGTCTGGACCGGTATTTAAATGTTCTTTTTTTTTTTTTTTTTTTTTTTTAAAGAGACTAAGAACATATTTGTTAAATCCTCTTGCTGGAAAGTTTTGTTTACAATCTATTTTGTGAGTCATATGAGTTTCAAACCTACTATTGTGTGGAGCCTGGGCGCACTGCCTTTCTTGCTATGTGTATCGTATTAGTGCTTGTGCTGGGATGTGAATAGACAAGGGACCCATCACATTGTGCAGCACACAGACTGATTTACTTTCTTCTGGATAGTCAGGTTGAGTTGTGACTATTTTAGCAGCTTCACTTTTCTTTCCTTCATGTCTTTGGCAACATTGTTGCTCCTTTTCCCCCTTTTGGTTTTTAATTATTGAGTGAATAAAACATTATAAAGCGCATTTTTCAAATTTGTTTTTGGAATAAAAGTCCTATGCCTTAGACTAATCAAGGTGCAACAGAAATAAATGTTTGGAATACAATGACTGATTATTAAAAGATACTTCACCCAAAAATTCATCATCATGTTGTTCCAAATCCTTACCTTCTCTTCATTTTTGGAATAGAAATAAAGATTTCTTTTTTTATATGTATTCCTCATCATGTTTATCCGTCCATTTAAAGTCTATAATGTAATTAATTTCTTTTATAGACATATAAACATTGATCAGTGCACATACATAGAGTACAGTTGTATGGTAAATGGAAGCTCAAACACGCTTGCTTGGCACACAAGAACCAATTTGTTCTCACGCGTCAAACATGTTAATGCAAGTACATCAAGCAAGTGTATGTGCATTCATATATTTCCTTAATGTTCTGCTGTAAAATCTCACCAGACACATAATTGCAAGAATTTATGTTAAATTATTAAGGGTCCGTCAATATCTACGCCTTAATATTAGAGAATGCAGATTGAACCAGCTTTGAAACAGCCAGTCCTTTTTAAGGTTATTCATCTCGTTTTTGTGTGTGTGCAGAGGTTTTAAAGTTTAAGAACGTTCTTGGCTTCAGTGTTTGAGATAAATAATTTGAAGAACATCACAGCACTACGGTCATGCTGGACTTTTCCAGATCTCATCCAGTTTGATATCAGTTCACCTGCCGTTAGTGATACCTGATAGCCCACGTTTCTCCCAGGGCCCCATCCAGCCCTCGCTGTGGCCTCAGAGGCAAATGGACAAACTCATCTCCATTTCTCAGCCCAGTGAGGCACACAAAGAAAGCCCTTGTTGTGGGGCTCTGATCTCTCTGATCATGCAGGCCAGAGAACAGGAAGGCTTCTGAGAGTATGCAGGAGAACGGTGGAGTGAAAGAGCGTATGTGCTGTAATCAGTTGGCCAATTAAACAGACCCTGGTCTCTCACCCCCATGTAATGAGAGAGGCTGACAATCAAGGGTTCATTTCTCAACATATGAATCTTTGGAAGGGATATGCTTCTGTAAGCATGCTAAGGGTGTATTCACACCTGTCTTGTTTGGTTCGATTTAAATCTAACTCAACTTGGTGCGGCTCTTTTGGGCAGGTGTAAATGCAATGGCACTCAGGTGCAGACCAAACAACCACACCCAGACCCAGTAAGTAGTCATCTTGGTATGCTTCCAAACAAACTCTGGTGCTTGAGAATTTCTGTCCAGTGAATGGATGGCCTTTAGCACATGTGTAGTTTTGTTTACAATTATTGGTTCACTTGCAAAAAGGGCAGTGTGAAAGCGAACCACACCAAACAAAAAAATCAACATTGTATTTGTTCCAGAAAAAGCAAGTGAACTAGCGGACTTTACTTGTGTGAATACACCTTTAAAGTGAAGATTAAAATAGTATTTATGCTAATCATGGAAGTAGATGGCAGTAATGGTCTAAAAGCCTTTGGGACTGAAGAGCAATTGGCAGACAACGACAGACTTTTGAAAATTCCTTTAGAAAGACCCCAGTGCTCTAATGAAGGGCTAGGTCAGCTAGAATTGGTTGAGACACCAAATGCACATTCTCAGTCTTTCTTAAAGACTTTCTAAGCTGCTTTTAGGTGTCATGTACCAAAAAGTAATCAATACTTGGGAAAGGGCCCACAAAGAAATTTAATGTGAAATATGAGACCTGTGTAATTTTACCAGGGTGGCCGTTGAGCCCTTAAAATTGTTGTGAAAGGAGACGTTCATGCAGCTTCCCTTCCTGAAACCTTTTTCCCGGTTCAGGTGCCAAGCGCAGCGGCTTCCTACTCTGATCAGAGTATTTTTTAACTACATTTACATTAACTACATTAATGCATTTAGCAGATGCAAAAGTGAGTTTGCAGTGCATTCAGGCTATACATTGCTGCTTTTTTTTAACAGTATGTGTGTTCCCTGGGAATTGAACACACAACATTTTGCGCTGCTAACGCAATACTCTGCCACAGAGATCACACTGTTTGAGTAGTAGTTTATGTTGAATATTGTAAGCTTTTAATTAGTTTATTTAAAAATATATATTATTTCATTATATTTGAATTTGCCTTTGTTTACATATGAGTCAAGACATTAAAGTATTAGGTTGATATTTTGTATAATCATGGAAGGTTAATAGATTTGTTAAAAGTATTTTATTACTTTTTAAGGAAATTGGTTGAGGTTATGAGGAAATTTTCATTAGAAAAAAATTATATCCTGTAGATATTTTTACAGTAGACTTTAACTGAATGGATGAACTAGGACACAAGTATTTTTCATAAATATAAATTTTAAATATTGGAAATGTATTAAATTGATTGATTAGCCTACAGTTATTTGTATTTTTTTTATTTATTATTATTATTATTTTTTGTTGGTTAAAACAATGGTTTGATATTCTCATATGAGAATTTTTTTGCCGTTTCATTAATTGTTCAAATTTAGCTGGAAAGCCTTTAATAGGTTTTTAAAGGCAATTTAGTGAATGATCTGTATCTTCTTCTTTTTTTTTTGCCCAGGACATCAACAGTTCAGTAGCTTTTCGTTGTCAGAACATTAAAGTAACCAACCCTAAATCTTTAGAAATATTTACTAAATATGTGATAACTAGTCATGGTCTGCCCTGCTGTTCTCAGTTCAGATGAAATGTCATGACACAAGTGAAAATGATCCACCTCAAGCTGCTTTTTTTTTTTTTCTTTTTTTTTTTATCCTACCTTACTGTGACCCTCATCTTCACATACACATAAATACAGACCTCAGGGATTTTCCACACAGATCTCACTAAGGCACGACTAGACCTGATCTGGTAACAGAAAGGCATTATCCAGAATTTATCACTGTACGTCACCTGACACATGACAGCCTGAAGGATATAATGGAATCTTTACATGACATTTTTATATAACAATGAACAATTGCCAGACTGATCCTTATACAGTATGTGAATGGATAAGATTATGCAAGTCAGTAATATATTTACAGTATGACCAGACTTTTTTTTTTTTAGAATGAATAGACTTTTTATACATCCTTTCCTGATAACTCATTCGATAATAACAAATAAATACTGGAATAACTTAATTATCATGATCTGCTCATTTTCTTCATTTTCTTCTCAGTATTTTAGAAGATTCCTTAACCGTTTTTATTATTATTATTATTATTATTATTATTATTATTATTATTATTAGTTTTGTTTGAGTTCTAATGTAGTTTTATGTAATTCTAGATTTATTGTTACTTAAATTACTTTATAATATTTTAGAAGTTTTTTTTTTAATAAAAAAATCTGAAATGTAGTAATATGAATAAACCGTATACAGCAATTTACATTAAAATATTATTTAAATTCTGTGATGTACATAGTTTTTCATTTATAAAATGTCTTTAAAAGTCCACCAGAGTACTAATAGCCCCTGGTCTGAGTTGTGGTGTATTTTCCTCAGGGCCTTTGTGTTTTACAACCTACATGTCTGTGTGCTGACTTGGTCAGCATTGATACATGAGTGGGAAAGACACCAATCACAAATGAGCAATATAAGCATTCCCACAAAGCCCCCTTGAGTTTATATGCTTGACCTGGTGTGTTTATGAACGTCTGTCTTCCTGTGAAGGTGGGCTCACATACCTAACCAGTCACTGACAAATGTGAGACAAAGGAGATATAAATGTGGTGAGATTGTGTAGGAAAATTCCTGGACTCTTTCTAAGGAGAGGAAATGATGATGTTTGTCAACTAAGCAGTCTGGATAGATGGATTTAATTGTGTGGATAATCCAGTTTTTTTCCCCTTTTTTATCAGCAGTTTCTTGAGGGGGAAAATGATTTAAGAGAGACAGAGGAAGTGTTTTACTCTTCTGAGGATCTCAACAGGAAATCTCAGGTATCTGTACCATCTGAATGTTTGTATTGTTCGTTCAGTGTTGCTATGCTGCAATGGTCCATGAGATTGATAAATAAACACACACTTGAGTGTGGCGTACTTGAAATTCTGCCAGTGTTACTGTGTACTGAGCCATCAACATGATGGAGGTCTTATAAATATTGCTTTGATGTCACTTTCTCTCCATATTCCAACAGAAATTTGATTCCTCAAATCTGTCATTTGATGAAAGTGTCCTGGAACCAGGGCGTTTAGGTCTTTAAAGCTTATTTTTCTATTTCATGCTAAGCTCTCAGTTCTGACATATTTCAAGAGATTTGACATGTGGGTTTAAGTGTTTTTCACTTGAATGGTCAGGATCTGGGTCGTACCTCTGCAGGTGCTTCTTAGTGAATTGTGGGAATGTTTTCTTCTCTCTTTTTTCTCTCTTCATGTTCAGACAAATTGTTTTTAAATTGCTAGACTTAGGATCACATTTACGAGAAGGTTGCTGAGTAGCATTAAATCATGCTGATCATAGGACAGAGAGGTAATAATTGATTTCTGGATTGGTATGTCTGAACATTGGCTTTTTATATAACTTTTTTTTCTACACAGTTTCTTCAGATTCCTCTTTTTTCAACTGTAACCTCACAGAAGCAAAAATAGAATACTTTATAATGTAATGAAATAGATGCACCGGCCCTCAGGCCATCAGAAAAGCCCTCCGGCCCTTGAGAAGGGTGGGACCATCAACACCTATAGAAGAGCACGTTATGTGTTCTGGTTTTCTGTCAAAACACAGCGAAATCTGTTAGATTCAAAACAAAGTAGTAAATCTGTCAACGGCGTCTTCCAGTAAAGAAGCTGATAGAGCAATTTACTGTGTTCCTGGACATATAATGTACATCTTGTTTTGGCATTAATGCTAGTGAAGATCGTGCATTAATGCAAATTATATTTGGAAAAGATTTAAGCTCCATTGATAATGACGCCGTCTGACTGTTACCTAGCCTAAAGAACACAGGATAAAACACAAATTAATCATGTGGCTGTATTTATTGTATTATTGTGAGTTCTTAAGAGTCTGTTTCTGACAATTAATTTTTTTTTTTAAGTTTATCGTGACTTTTACAATTTATGCCATGTCAGGAGAAGGAAAGTCCTATTAAGAAAATGAAAAAAAGTATATCCATTCAAAGCAAATTATTAACACAATTTCTTTTCTGGATCGTGAAAAATAGTGAATTGACTAGTTCTAAGACTAACTGAAAAAAGATCCTAAAGTCACGACGATTTGTCATTGATTCGTTCCTTTCAAATCCAGTTGAGCTTCTTTGTTTTGAAATCGTCACTGTGGAAGATAGTTTCCCTCTAGGCAAGACAGAAGGTGATTTGCTTTCTCCACTAAAATGTGTTTGAAGAACTATTTCAATTTTTTTTACGCACATGGTACAAAAAGTGTCTTGACATAAAACGTAAAGCATTAAACCTTTACTGAAAGGCATAAATGGGAAACACCAAACTGTTTATGGCCAAAAGGCAGTTGTGAAATATTCAGGAATGCATTTGAGAATATCACCAGTGTTTTATTTGATATTCAAAGGATAGTCCAAGTCCACCATTTATTTGATGGGTTTTTAAAAGTTCTGGTTAGTCTGGGAACATTCCTGTAATTCTAACCCTGTCAGAACATCAGACTTGTATAAAGCTCAAAGGATGCACTAAAACTCACTGTGGTGTGGTATTTACACAAGACTTGAAGATTTCACAGCTGTATATTTAGGGTGACAGCCGTGAGGGACAGCTAGATCTCAAGGTGTAATATGAGCAATACTGTATCATATTTCAGTGATATTCCACATGCAGCTTTTTATGGGGACTGGCAGGAGGCCATGATATATTTTCCAAAGTACATAAAAATGTTGTATGCAGCATATTGTATGAGAGAATCAGTAGTGGCTTACAGTATGAAGCCTTCTGTATTTCCTGTTATCGTGGTGTTGATGTGATTTGTCCACTCAGCAGTCTTTTCCTCACTTCACTTGCTGATCTCACCTTTTTGTTCAGTTTGTCAACCAAGTAAGATCCTCAAGAATAGTTTTACAATAGAGTGAATACATTAAATCCCACTGTTACAGATTTTGAAGTAATAAAACAGTTGACTATGCAGCAGGCACCTCATAAGTTTAGTGTATTTAAGTATAGATCTTTTCAGCTTTTGCAAAAATCAGTGCACAAATCACTCATGGAGTGTATTGAGGAAAGTAATCTAGCAGAGTGTTATGTTCTGAGTGTTCCAGAGGTTATGGGGTGTGTGCTAAGTGTGTTGTGTGAATGCTAATTACATGGGCTAGACTGGCTTGACACCACACTGTCGAGTTCACACAAAGGCTAGAGGCTCCGCCCCCACAATGCACCTGCTGTCCAATCAGAAATGTGGGATGTCAGGAGGTTGGGGTCTGTTTTTTTCTGTTATTGTGAGAGAGAGCTGAAATGGAAAATGATTTCCAAGCTTCCTCTTTCCTTTGAAAGTCTCAGTCAAGACAGGAGCCTCTGCACATTTAAACATTTACTTAACTCTCTGCCTTTCACGTTAAACCTATAAGCTTCCCATACAGACGAAAGGTAAGTCTTTGTTTTTGTATAGTTAGATTTTCAAATTCATGTATATTTTCTCTATTATTTTGAGTGAATGATGTATATGTGTTGTATTATATTATTTCATTTGTATTGGATAAGTAGGCTACTTTTGTCTTGTTTTTCAAGCAAATTTTGCCTTTTTAACAAGCAAGTTTTTAGTAAGTGGTCAGTTTTTGTAAATTCTAGATATTAATTAGAACTTAGATTCTCGCAGATGTTTTTTTAGAAGAAGTTACTATGTTAAATGTCTTGGTCATTCACAGATGACTGTAGCAATCAACAGGCCTCTGACGTTCTTAAAGGGTTAGTTCATCCAAAAATGAAAATTATGTAATTAATAACTCACCCTTATGCTGTTTCAAACATGTAAGACCTCCTTTTATCTTCGGAACACAGTTTAAGATATTTTAGATTTAGTCCGAGAGCTCTCAGTCCCTCCATTGAAGCTGTGTGTACTGTATACTGTCCATGTCCAGAAAGGTAAGAAAAACATCATCAAAGTAGTCCATGTGACATCAGAGGGTCAGTTAGAATTTTTTGAGGCATCGTAAATACATTTTGGTCCAAAAATGGCAAAAACAACGACTTTATTCAGCATTGGCTTCTCTTCCGTATCTGTTGTGAGAGAGAGTTCAAATCAAAGCAGTCTGGATATCCGGTTCGCGAACGAATCATTCAGTTCACCAAATCGAACTGAATCGTTTTAAACGATTCACATCTCTAATACGCATTAATCCACAAATGACTTAAGCTGATCACTTTTTTAATGTGGCTGACACTCCCTCTGAGTTCAAACAAACCAGTATCCCAGAGTAATTCATTTACTCAAACAGTACATTGACTGAACTGCTGTGAAGAGAGAACTCAAGATGAACACAGAGCCGAGCCAGATAACGAACAAAACATTGACTCGTTCACGAGTCAAGAACCATTTGAACTGAACTGATTATTTTGATGATTCTGTGCTAGTGTTATGAGCGCGGGTAAACCGAGGCTTGAATCAAGGGCAATCATCGCAAATGACGCCATTATGTCGAGCGCAAAAGAACCGGTGAACCGTTTTCTTAAACTGGTTTATTGAATCGAACTGTCCGAAATAACTACTGGTGATCCGAAAACCGATGCAACCGGTTCTTCACTCGTGAACGAGTCAATCTATTGTTCGTTATCTGGCTCGGCTCTGTGTTCATCTTCACAGCAGTTCAGTCAGTGTACTGTTTGAGTGCATGAGTAGTACCTATAATACAGCTTATGCCAAGATGATTTATGACTTTGACCTTTGACCTTTTGACAGGTTGAACTTCCGGTAACCTTATGATGGATGGGCGGGGACAAATGAGTTCAAGGGTTAACCTATGACCTTTCCACGCATCGATCATGTGCTTTTGACAGAAAGTTTTACCCTATTGACCTAATTAGTTTTAAATCATGGTTTTGACGGCTAGTTTAAACGGAAGATGAAAGACTCCTCACGCATCGATCATGCGGTTTTGACAGAAAGTTTTACCCTATTGACCTAGTTAGTTCTAAATTATAATGGTACATGAAAGACTCCTCATGCATCGATCATGCGGTTTTGACAGAAAGTTTTACCCTATTGACCTGTTAGTTCTAAATTATAATGGTACATGAAAGACTCCTCATGCATCGATCATGCGGTTTTGACAGAAAGTTTTACCCTATTGACCGTTAGTTTGTTTGAAGTCTGTGCCAGTTGTTTGAACTCTGTGTCAGTTAGCTTGTTTGAAGTTTATCACAGTTATAAGGTTATGTGTGTGGTTATAAGGCTTCTCCCCCTCCCATTACATTTATGAGCGGTGTATAAATGGGGTCGGTGTGTTCTACATTTTATATATATATAAAACATTATATAATTTATATAATCTCAAACAATTAAAGATTGAAAACACATTTTAATTATTTCACATTTATATATATATAAACATCATATAATTTATATAATCTAAAACACATTTTAATTATTTCACATTTATATATATAAAACATTATATATAAAACATTATATAGTTTATATAATTTATATAATCTAAAAACAATTTAACTAAGGTTGAAAACACATTTTAATTATTTCACATTTATATATATATATATATATATATATATATATATATATATAAAACATTAGATAGTTTATATAATATACATAATCTAAAAACAATTTAACTAAGGTTGAAAAAACATTCCGTTCTTTTAAAAAAGGTTATAAATTAAACTGTATAAAAAATATACTGAAACCGACTGTTTCAGATAAAACAAGATCTTTTTTTTTTTTTTATAGAGCAGAAAAGAGATGTTTTCACACACCTTTGATCCTGACCCTCTGTGTCCCCACTGTCTGTGTTTGCACGCCACAGTGCACACTCGTCGGAATTTACTAACCAATCATAATATCTTCAAAGCCATTTTTAATTAAAACCAAACGTATCTCACACGGGAGTACCATGATTTTGACAGTTTTCTGACGGTTCACCTATGAATTACGGCTGGTGCGCGTCTAGCATCTCTTGTACCCCCTTTCTCTCTCTCCCTCTCTCTCCCTCTAATGCCTGTGTACACACATTCGTCTCCAAGTCTTATTTTCTTCTTTTAATGAATATAAACACATTATACATTCACAAACAATATAAAACAAAACATTTACATTAGTTTTGTTCATCACTAAAAAATATACATTTTACCAGGATCGGGGAATATATAATTGAACAGAATGAAGAATATGGTCTATTGAGGAACCCGGACGTGTCATTGACACAATTCAGTTAAATTCATTTCACATTATTTGTTGCAAGACATTTTCTATATTATATTTAAAACCTTTTATATCCATCTT